>NC_031491.1:1037490-1039768 GCF_001602025.1 Plasmodium gaboni | reverse complement strand
AGGAAAATAGTAGTATGCATACCTTAAAGTATATATACATATATATATTTGAAAAAAAAGACATAATGTGATTTTTAAAATAACCTATATGAGCCATTATATTATATTATATATTATATATTTTATAATGCTTTCCTTTTTGCACACTTATGCATATAATACATATAAGTATAGAATAAAGAATGGGTTTTTTTTTTTTTTTTTTTAATTTCTAATATTTTTAAAATTTTTTAAAAAATATATTTCTATTAATTACAAACAATAGATAATAAATATATATCTAAATATTATCTACTTGAATATATTTTTTTAATATTTAGATATTATTTTCTATTATTCTTTTTCCTTATCCATTTTAAGGCTCAACCTTGATCTACATTAATATACCTTGCTTGTTCAGAAAAAATATGTACATATGTGTTTAATATATGTAATATAATTCTTTTTATTTTTATTTATTTATTTTTTTAAATAATTAAATGTGTGTGCAGCATTTATAGAGAAAATATATTTTTTAAGAATAAACATATAAATATATATATTTTTGTTCTCATTATTATATGTTATTAAATTTTGTTTGATATAAGAATAAAAATAAATCATAAAATATAAGAAAAGATAATAAAAATATTGTTCTTTATAAATTTTATTTGTTAACCTTACATTTTATTCTCTTTTACTACAAAGAAAGTGGATAAATATTATTTTTTTTTTTTACCTTAAATTTGAAATATACAAAATATTTTATATATATATATGATATTACTCATTACACATAGTTTTATAATTTTATGATTTATATTAGTTGTTTTAAAAAGAATACACGTCATATATAAAAATGATTTTTTTTAAGTTTAAAAAAAAATTATATATATATATATATATATATATATATATGTATAGCCTCTTTAGTATATATTTTGTTTATATTGTATGTCATTCTTTTTTTCTTCTTTTTATTTTTCATTACAAATTTCATAATAAAAGAAGTCAAATATAACAAGTGCGTTGTTCATTCAAAAGGTGATATGACAATATATTTACACACACAATAATTTATACTTTATTTTATAATTATTTTGTTATCCTTGTTTTGTTATTATTGTGTCCTTTCGTTCTGTTTTGTTTTGTATTGTATTGTTTTGTTTTGTTTTGTTTTTATTTTAAAAAAGAAATTAAATCTATAAAAAAAAAAAAAATTATGGACATGACATATAATATGAGAAATGCTATGGCTTCATCTAGGAATATGGAAGAACCCCAATATGATATGAGCACAATAGATTTAACCCAGAATAGTATGAATACAAATTATTTAATGAATGGTTCTGTGTTAACAAATGGGTATAATAATGATTATATAGTTAATAATAGAGATAAATATACAGGAGATATGATATCTCAATTAAAACTAGATCAAGGTATACCTACATATAGTCATACTCTTCCAATGAATGGTACGACTCTTGCTGATGCGAATGACTCATTAAATATACAAGGTATGATGAGAACTAATATGGATACTACAGGATTTGATGGTTATTCACATATAATGAATTATAATAATACACAAAATACAATCCAAACAAATCCAATTACATATCGTATGGAAGATTATAATAATCTTAACAATGATGTTATGTATATAAATCCAACAACAGGAGAAAAGTTTTCTGCAGAATATGTAAATAGTATACCTACAAACGATTCTGATAATATGTTGTATTCAAATAATTTCAAAAATAATAGTATTAATATGAATACATTATTAAATAGTCATTATAATAATTTGCCATACCCTATTCCTATATATGAAAGTATGAATAACCCTCAAATGTATATGCAACATATGAATCAAAAACAAACAGTAAATATTCCTTTGCAACATGTGGAAAAGAAATCGGCTCCAAGAAATATAGCAAACGTAAATAAAAGAAGAATTAAGACAAAAAAATTCTTCCCATGTTGTTAAAAGGAGACTATAATATATATTAAATAATTCATATTTTGTAACAGAAGTTTATACATTTGTTTGTAAATTTAATTTATATCATCCCTTTCTATTTTGATTTGTTGGATGGTTTTATTTATTTCATAATTAAACATATAATATTATTAATTTATAATTCTTATATATTTTTTTACCTACACATTATTATTTGTTTTAATTTTGTAATACCAAATGATATTTAAAAGATATATAAATATATATATATATATATATTAATAATAAATATTATAATTATAAATGTTTCATTTTTATTGTTTAACATATTAA
>NC_031491.1:1023752-1037190 GCF_001602025.1 Plasmodium gaboni | reverse complement strand
TGTTTAACATATTAAAAGGGATAATACATTTGAATGTATATATATTTAATTTTTTTTTTTTTTTTTTTTTTTTTTTTTTTTTAAATGAATATATAATTAATTCTTATGCATATATGGTTATCTATTTATTTCATTTATATATAAAGCTAGGTAAAAATTAAATATATATAAACTACTAATCAATAATTCAATGTTCCTTTTTTTTTTTTTTTTTTTTTGATATAATTATATATATATATATATATATATATATATATATATATATATAATATATATGTATATATTTTTTATTTGATAACAAATTATATTTATATAAACCTTTTGTGATGTTATTATCAACCTAAAGGGATAATATAGATTCTTCATCTGTGTATCATAATTTTAGGTATTATATAAAATTTTATATTTTCAAAATGTATATTAAAAATGTACTTTTCAATTTAAGAATATAAATAGAAAAAGAAAAAAAAAAAAAATTAAAAGATAACGTGAAATAAAAAAATATATAGATGAAATAATGTATACTAATATAAATCAAATCATTAAATATATATATATATATTATATGTTTATGTTTAAAGTAATTGTTAAAGGTATATAATTATTGGTGAGAAAAAATAAAAAAAAAAATGTTCAGGTAGATTTATCAATATATAATTCCATTTTGGCTAGCTGAAAGGACAGAAGAAAAAAAAAAATATATATATATAATATATATATATATATATATATATAATATATATATATATATATATATATTTTTATTTATGTGTGCGTGTATAGGTTTATTATAATATGATTTTTTCAGGTGTGACAAAGAAATATGCTGTGAATAATTTACGATCAAACCTTTGTTATGTCTCATTTTTAAAAATAAACAGATATAATTATAGTAGCATATTTGATTTAATATCAAGAAAAAAAAAAGAAAGAATTAATGAAAATAGTACAATAATTATTGATGATACAGGTAAAGAAGAAGAATATAATGGAAAGAAAAAGGTTTTAAAAGGTGAGGTTCCTATTTTGAATAATAATAATAATAATATAAATAAGAAAGAGAATGTTTCATATATAATAAAAAGTGACTTAGATAAGGATAATAAATTTTGTGATGGGTATGAATTAATAAATGATGATAATATTTATAACAATAAAATATACATGTTAAGATATATAAAATATTTACAAATAAATGATGATATAAATAAATATAGATTTATATCTAAGCATATAATTAATAATGTGTATAAATTTAAATATAATGAAATATTATTTATTTTAAAAATATTTTGTAAAAGAAAATATAAAAATTTATTATTGCTTCAATGTGTTAGTGAATATTTTTATTGGTTATGTAAATTAAAAAAAAGTAATAAAAAAAATATATCATATTATTTATATTATTGTTCAAAATTTAATTATATCCCTACCATAAAATATGTAGATGAATATTTAGAAACTTTTGTTTGTTATGAGAAATGTGTACCAGGTATGAATTTTTTTTCTTTGAATATGATTGAAGAAGAAACTAATGATTGTACTAAGGATATAAAATATATAATTAATGTTTTATATTTTTTAAATATATGTAATTTAAAAAAGAAGAAAGAATTATTTGATACCTTACTTTATATGTGTATATATAATATAAATGATTTAACACTAAAAAATACATTTTTATTATTAAAAATTATTATAAATAATATTGAGAATGATAAATATGATATATCTGTTTTTAAAACTATTCATAAAAATATAGAAAGACATATAAATTCATTAGAAGATGTAGATTTTCAGAATTATATAAATATTATTTTTTATAATAACATAGATCCTGATGAAACATTTTTTCATTTTATAAATAATTATCTTGATAAAAAGGATATTAACATATCTTCAAATAGTATGCTATCTATATTAAAAATTATGAAGAAATATAATAACAAAGATCATGTCATGTTAAAAAAAATGGTACATATAATGATAGACAATTTTTTTAATTATACTTATGATCAAATATTGTATGTATTGAAGATATTTATACAATTAAATTATTTTAGTCAGGATTTTTTTAATTATCTTTTTAAAGCATTTATATCTTCTAGTGATGATGATCATATATGGAATAAGTTACCTGCTGAGAACTGGAAGGACAAAAAAAAAATACAAGGTTCAATAAAAGAAAATAAATATCTATCAAGTGATACATATGTTTCAAGTAATAATAATAATAATAATAATAATTATATGGTTAATATGTATGAAAATATGTTAGAGGGAAAAAAAAAGATTAAAGAGTATGAACATATAAAATATAAACACAATAATGATAATTCATGTGATAAAAAAGTGGATTCTTCTGATGAGACTTATGTGGGTAATCTTATGAATAATAAAATAAACGTAGAAAATGATAAAACGTTACAAGATGATAATCATCATTATAATAATATTTTCAATTTTGATGATGAAAAAAGAGATATGAGAAATAATATATTTTATAATAATATTTTGAACGAAATAAATAATAAAGATGATAATTTTATAAAGGATCAAAATATATTATTGAGGAACTCATGGTTGGATATAAATATAGATGAAGAGAAAAAAGAAAAAAAGAAAAAACAAAAAAAAATAAATGAGATATCTCATTTACCTCTACATTTAAATATTATAAAAAGTAAAATGAAAATAGACTCATCAAATATAATACTAAACAACATACCTATGAAAAACAATAATGTCTATAGAAGAATAACATATGATATATTATATATACAAATGCATATTTATCTTTTTATTTATTTGGGCATATGTGGTCATCGTGATATGAAATCCTTAGATAAATTATCGAAGAAAATACAACATTATTTATATATGGCATATAATAAGGAACATGATATATCTGATGACAATATAGAAGAGAAAAGAAAAAGAAAACAAGAAAAGCTAAAAAATGAAAGTATAAAAATGATATCATTTTCATATGCTATAAATAAAATGAAAGAAAATTATAACAATTTTTTTTTATTATCACAAGAAAATAAAAATATACAGTTATTACATTCTGATATTAAAAGTATACAAATGATAAACAAAGAGGAAAATAAAAAATTATTAAAAGAAAAAAAAAAGATACAAAATGAGGAGAATCATATAAATACTTTTAATGATAATATAAAAACAAATAAGAATAAAAAAGAAAAATATATTTCTTACACTTGTCAAGATGATCAAAAAAATATATTTATAAAAAAATTGAAGAAATCATGTTTACATTTTGTATATAATAAAAATGAAAAATTACATATACAAAAATTAGAAAAAAAAAAAAAAAATAAATTAAAAGAGGAAAAAAATGATAACATGAATACTATGAAATATATGAATGTTGATAATTTTAGGAGGAGTAAATTGATTAATAAAGACAAAATGAAGGACAATGTGTATAAAAATGTTTCAGATCTAAAGAAAAGGAACAAAGAAAATGTGGAGCAAAAGAAAAAAATATTAAAAGTATATCAGAATGATCATCCTGCATTTATTCGTCTGCATAATAGAAAATTATTCCGAAGATACTTTAACGGTAAAAATAAAAAAATAAAAAATAAAATAAAATAAAATAAAATGATACTAATATATAAATACACAAAAATATACATACATGCATACATACATATATATATTTATATTTATATATATATATATATATTTTTAGGTATGTATAGGAGCCAGCTTTACTTGGATAAAATAAAAACAAAGAAAAGACAAAAAGAAAATGGAATGAATAAGAAAAAAAGAAAAAGAGATTTACGATTAAGAACGTATAGAAAAATGAAAACATTAAGAAATACTATTCTTAAAAGATATGGTTATATATTTAAAAAAAATTGTAATGTTGTAAGTAGTTACATTAATGATTGTGTATATAATGAAAAAGAAAAGAATACATGTTTCAAAGAAGATACATATGTAGATATGATTTTAAAAAAAAATGAAATACATATAGATGATTGTTTATTTATTAATTATAATAGTTTATATAATGTATCTAAGAAGAACAGGTTAAAAAAAAAATATTGTAATTTTATTTCTCGTAGTAATGAATTAACATATGAAGAATATATTATACAAAATGATAATTATAATATGAAAAAAGAATATTATAAAAATGATATTATCAAGTGGATATATAGATATATAAATAATTGTAATGTCTTTTTAAAATATAATAACAAAAAAGGACAATTAATAAATGAATATGACATAAAAAGATTGGATATATGTATTAGAGAATGTAATTCATATATGAAAGAAGAAGAAGAAAAAAAAATAAAAAAAAAAAAATTATTAATAAGTTTAAAAAATATATCATTAATATGTGAAGCATGTACAAACTTATATTATTATAATAACAATTTATATGATATCTTATTATATAATATATTAAAAATATTAGATAATTTTTATAATGATTCTGTTATATATATGAAACAAATTTTAATATGTAATGAGAACAAGTCAAATAGGAACATGTCAAAAGATTATATGAAGAATGATACAAATTTTTATAGTGATCTAAGTGTAATACATGATAAGTGTGAAGAAAATAACATATTACACAATAGAACAAATAAACATAATAATATTATTATTAATAATAATGATATTAAATGTAGAAGGTTATATATATATTTATTTGAAAACACGTGGAGAGTTTTAATCTGTTACATGCAAGTAAACCATTTTATAAAAAACATATTAGAAAATGACATTAGATATAATACGTTTGAAACATTAATAGATATCTATACACATAAATATTTTTATGATAATATTAAAAATATAATATATATTATAAATTATATCAAATCATCAAATATTTTATATATTAATAATATAAAATATTCTTTTGTTTATATATTTTTTATTAATTATTTTAATATATCTATAATTGTTGATAGTTTATTTTTATTTAATAAAATAATATATATGATGTCTCAAATGAGTTATCCAAAAAATATTGATCATATAAAAAAAAAATTCAATATTATTTTATATAACATATCAAATTTATATTATATATATATAAAGACACTTTTAGATTCTAAAAACAAAGTAGAAATAAAAAATGGAAAAATTTCTACTGATAATATAATAAAACATATCTATAGTAATAAAGATATGCATAATTTATTTTCTTGTGTTAATTTTTATATACTATTTCTTTATATTTTAAAAAATATAAATGAACAAAAGAATTATTTTATCAATACTACTATATCAGGTAGTATAGAAAATAATGATATGATGATTACAAGAGATGATTTAAAAATAAAGAATAGGACTCATCGACAAAATAATCTATATGTACATACAAATAATATATTAACATATGATAAAACTGAGCAAGTCAAAAATGATGATGATAATAATATAATTGACAATCGTTACATCTTCAAAATAATGTTACATTATATAAACTTAATAAGATATTCAAATATTTTAAATAATAAATCTAGTAATAATAATGAGGGGAACGAAACAAATATATATATATTCACAGTTATACGTTTTTATTATATCTTTAAAACATTTTATAGAAATAATAAATTACTTTATTATATGAATGAAAAAAATTATCAAGATTTCTTTCCTTTATTTATTATTAAGATATTAAACAAAAAAAAAATTAAAGAAATTTATATACCTCAACTTTTTTCTATTAATAAATGTGTAGCAAGTTATAATAAACAAGAATTTATACATGGAATTATTACAAAACATTTTGCACCCTTTTTTTTTAATAAGTCGTAAAAAGTAATTATGTGAATAAAATATATAAAAAAATGACGAATAGGTCCCTCAAATATAAAATGAAAAATATGATAAATAATATATATATGTATATGAAATATTATTTTATTTTATTTTATTTTTTTTTTTTTTTTTTTTTTTTTTTTTTTTTAATACTATTAAAAATTATAGTAACTCTTTGATTGATAATTAAAAAGATATAATATATATAACACACATTCTAAATATATATCAAAAAATATAATATATATATATATATATATATTTATTTATTTATATGTGAAGATTCGTTTATTCTTCTATCTCTTTTTAATTATTTAAATAAAAAAATAAAAATCACATATTTGTATATTATATATTATTGATATTTTTTTATGTACATACCATCATTCCATTTTGAATGACCCCATATACAGCCATATTTTTTTTTTTTTTTTTTTTTTTTTTTTTTTTTTTTTTTCCCCCCCTCACCTCAAATTTGTTCTCTACATTTTTAATATTTTACTCATGGATCATTATAAATAAATAGATAAATAAATAGATATATATCTATAAATATAAATACATACATATATTATATATATATATATATATATATTTTTTTTTTTTTTTTTTTTCTTTTTATGATGGGTATGTTAAAAAAGATTGGCTGTTTTTTGTTTGAAAATAACACCCTGCCGACTATCAACACGTTCATAATTCTGGACATAATTTTAAGGATATTAAAAATTCGAGGGAATAAAAAAGAAGAAAAAATAAAAAAGAACAATAAAAAAAAAAAAAAAAAATTGAAAAGAGCTTTATTATTAACAAATAAAACTTTAATAGATATATTTCCACCAGATTATGATTTCATATTAAACTTTTTAAATAATTCCTTATATAAAAAGGATGATAATAATAATAATGATAATATTTGGACTGTGAATAAAATAAAGAATTCTAAAAATTTATATAGAAATTATAAAGATGATAAAAAATATAATATAAAAAATAATAATGAAAATGAAGAAAAAAATTGTGTATATACAAATGAGAATAATATATCTTCTAATGATATGTATAATAAACATGTTTGTAATTTAAAAAATGATAATAATACAAATCATAGATTTGATAATCTTCATATAACTATCGATGAATTAAAAGATATTTTAAATTATATACATATTAAATATATTGATGAAGAAAATTATTTAATAAATTTATTATATAAATTAAATAAACATACAAAATATAATATTATAGTAATAAATATTAGTTTCTTTTTTATAAAAGATGAAAAAAAAATCAAAATATTTTTAGATTATATATTATCATCTACTTATAAAAATATGACAAAAGAACTTACAATCAAAAACAATGATAAAAATAATTATGATCATAAAAATGAATATTTGTCTAATACTAATAATGTTATTTATTCTAATATAGAAACTGAAATATCTGATCGTCCTTTTTATAAAAATATTTTAAATATTTATTTTCATTATTCTTATTTTATTAATTTCTTTCAATACCTCAACACGGTTAACCATTTCACCTTAACAAGTCATAATATTAAAAAAATACAAACAAACAAACAAAAAAAAAAAAAAACAAACAAAAAAAAAAACAATAACAAAAACAATAACAATAACAATAACAATAACAAAAACAATAACAATAACAATAACAAAAACAATAACAATAACAATAAAATTTATCATAATAATAATATTATATCTGAATCTCCAAACAAATGTAACACCATTTCTTATCGTCATCATTTTGATGATCATCAAAAATATAATTATGTAGAAAGAAAAAATAAAAGAAGTTATTTCACATATTTATTAAGGCAAAATCATAGTGCTAATTTAAATACTGAACACATAACACATGATAAAAAAAAAAAAATTAAAATGGAACAGGAACAGGAACAGGAAGAAAAATATGAATATAATGAAAACAACAATAATTTAAATGATAATAATCAAAATAATAGTTGTTATAATAATATCTGTAATAATAATGATTTATCTAATGTTTTATCATCCTATCAAAATCAAAACAATTTCTTATCAAATAAATTAAAATCAAATAAACAAATAAATGTTATAGAAAAAAATATAGAAGAAGAATCTACCAAGGGTTGCTTATCAATACATTCAATAAAATTAAAAAAAATTAAAAATAAAATAAAAACTAACTTATATTTGTTTGATATGATTCCAAAATCTAATATTTATAAAAAAATGTATATGGATATTATATTAATGAATTTTAATCATTTATATGTTATATCAAGGAATATATAAAAATAAAAATAAAAATAAAAATAAAAATATACATATGTATATACATATATATATATTTATTTATTTATATGTTCATTCCCATCTCCGTCATTTTTTCTTTTTTTTCGTCATTTTTTCTTTTTTTTTGTCATTTTTTCTTTTTTTTCGTCATTTTTTCTTTTTTTTCGTCTTTTTTTTTCTTTTCATCTTTTCATCATATGCCTTTATTTTATTTCTTCCAACATCTTGTAAAAATAAAATACACTCATTATATTTTTTAAGAAATTCTTTATTTTCAATTTCTTTTTTCATTTTTATTTTTTCCACTTTTTCTCTTTCTTTATTTATTTCATCATATTTAATCTGCCATACGTAAAAAAAAAAAAATAAATAATAAATAAAATAAAATAAAATAAAATAAAAATTAAAATATAATATAATATAATATAATGAGATCAAATCATATGATAGGAACGAATTACAACATATATATATATATAAATATATATATATATATATATATATATATATATATATATATGTGTGTGGATTTATATCCATTTAAAATTTCCATATATAAAATACAAATTCTCTCCTTTTTTATTTTTTTACGATTTTTTTTTTCTTTAATTCAATAATTTCCCTGGAATATTCTATCTCTTTTTTTATTTTATCTAGCTGTGCATTTTTATGGTCTTTTTCTTTCTCATAATATTCAATTAACTCGTCATGAATATTTTGTAACTTCAAAAAATAAAACAAAATAATACATATTAAAATAGAAGAATTATTTGTATTTCTTTATATCATCAACAATAATAAATTTGCTATATTATAATTTTTTATTTTCTTTTTAATTTAAGATAGGAATAACAACACAAAAAAAATATTCATATGGATATATTTAATAAATAATAATAATAATATTGTAAAGGTATATAATATAAACAAATTTGAGAATATTTCCACAAAAAAAAAAAAAAAAAAATACATACATATACATATATATATATATATATATTACTAACGTTGTCATTTCTTTTATTTAGAAAGGATTTAATAAAATCATTAATGTCATCATATGCCTTTAACTCAGTTTCCATATTTTCATTTGATTTAGTGACAGCATTTTCTTTAAAGTCCATATTTCTATTATAATGTGCAACACTCGCATGAACATATTCTTTTTTATATATATAATAAAGCATGAATTTCACAAAAAATATTTTCTTTCTTTTTTCTATTTCTTTTATTTTGTTTTCTATATTTATTCTTTTCCTCTTTGTATTTTCCATTTGTTCTTTTATTTCCTCCTTTAAAATATTGATGATTTGTTTTTTATGATAAACATTTTGATTAAGCTGTTAAACAATGACAAAAAAAAAAAAACACACACAAAAAAAAAAAAATAAAAAACATAAGTAGGTCATCAGATTTTTCAATATGATTAAATATAATAACCTTTACAATTAAATAAAGAGATGAACTAAGTATGAATAGATATAGAATACGAAATATCTATCATAAGTTTTATTATATCACATAAATATAATTTCATATGTTATTATATATATATATATATATATATATATATATATATATGTATGTTTTTATTTTCTTTTTTACGTTGATAAGTAAATTTTGTTCATCTTTAAATTTTTCCAACTCATTAAGTATGGAAGAAAATTGTTTCTTTTTCATTTTTCTAAAAATATTTAAAAGAAGACTACCGTCCTCAATTATTTTATTTCGGTTCTCCTAATGCGTACATAAAAATATATATATATAAATTTATATATATATATTTATATATTTTTTATAAGAAATTATACTAGTGAAATATATTTTTTTAAATGTTAATAATATTTGTAAATCATAAAGAACATTCATTAAAATGTCATATATGTACATGTTAATTTATTTATTAATTTATTTTCTTATGTTGATAACTTTTATGTTCCTGTCGGTCGGAGAATTCTGACATAAAATTTCATTGGTTTCACTTAAAGAATTAATATATTCATCTATTTCTTTTTGTATTAAATTATATTGAGATTCATTTTCACATAATTCAATTTTATTTTGTAAGGACTGAAATCTAAAAAAAAGAAGTAAACAATTCTTTTTTTTTTTTTTTTTTTTTGAAATATAACAATTGCAATATTTACCTGACTTGTACAGGTAAAAATAAAAAAGGACACATGACAAAAATTTATATAAAGCATAAAATATATAAAGGTGTATATATATATATATATATATATGATACATATATTATATATATGTGACAATTTAATAAAATATATTTGTTTACATTTGTCGTTGTTTCTTGTGTGTTGATAAATGATCAATTTTATTAGTTATATATACATGTAATATATTTTTTTTTTTTTTTAAAAGTTCATTTAGGATGTGTAAGATGAATTTTATTTTACGTATGGCTTCTATACATAATATATCTAAAATTATGGTGTTAATATTATTTATTTCGATTTTAATCTTTTTCTCTTCATCAATCATTTTTTAAATTAAAAGGAATAAGCACATAAGCAAAATTTGGAAATGTAAAATAAATAAATAAATAAATATATATATATATATATATATATATATATATATATATATATATATATTTATATATTTATATGTATGTATATTTTTCATGTATAAATAATTTTATAGTATTAAATTCTTTCCTTTTAGATATAATACAGAATTATTGATATATTAGCTTATACATACATTTATATAAAACATACACATATTGTATTTATATATATACCATTGAACGTTTGAATAATTTTTTAACTTTTAAAATATATATTTTTACATATATATATATATATATATATATATATATTTATTATTTTTACGTAAATTTTTTTATTTCTAAATATTTGTCATTATATTTACACTTAATAGTTTTAATCAACCATGTTAATACGAAGAAAATAAAAATATATTGTCTTAATAAAAATTTGATGGGAATTTATATATATTATATATATATATATATATAATATGTGTTTTTTTTTTTTTTTTTTTTTTTTTTTTTTTTTTTTTTTTTTTTTTTTTTTTTTTTTTTTTTTTTTTTTTTTTTTTTTTTTTTTTTTTTTTTTGTTTTAATTAGAAGTTTTATAATTTTTATTGTATATTCATTTTTTTAATTTATAATATTTTTAATTTTTTTTTTTTTCCCTCCTTATTCATTAATACTGATATATTATTGTTTCCTTTTTTAAATGTAAAAATATTGTATTATCATCTTTTTAACTTAATTTTTGAAATATACACACACACATATATATATATTATATTTATTTGTTTCTTTTTTGTTTTTTTTTTTTGTATACATATATATATATATATATATATATATATATATTTACACATTTACACATTTTTATGTTCACTCTTTTTTTTAAAAAAAAAAAAAAAATGTTTTAAAGGATGATTAAAATTATTATAGGTATAATAGGTTATTATATTGTATACAGCTCTTACCATATATATGAAAATATTAAGATCCCAATATTTAATCATCATAATGTTATAAAAAATAATGAAGGTCATAAAAAAGAGCAAACGGTTATGCCCAAGGAGGGTAATAAAAGATATAGTACTAACGAAGAAGAAGAGGAATATTTAAATAAGCCTTTTAAGAATATATTAAAAAAAGATGATATAATTGATTATCATTTATATTTTTCTTGTGAAGAAGATATAGATATAAATAAACATATCCAAGACAAATATTTAGAAAATGATGAAAAATTTATCAGTGTGTATAAAATATTGAATGGTAGATATAACTGGAATAATAATGTAGATTTGTTAGAAGAAAAACGAAAGAAGAATATATTTTTTTTTCTGTTTGAAAATATATATCCATCTTTTGATATTAAAATACCCCAAGAGTTAATTGATCAAAGGAAAGATATTTATTTGCATATCTTGACTTATGTTAATAAAGAATTATATAGGTATGGTTCAAAAACGGTTGTTATAACTAAGAGGAAAAAAAAGAGAAAATCACAAGGTAAGAAAAGATTTTTGTGGAAGGGTCTTATTGATGAGGAGGAAGAAGAAGATATAGAAGATGATGACGAAAAGGAAGATATAGAAGGTGGTGACGAAATGGAAGATATAGAAGATGATGAAGAAATGGATGATATAGAAGATGATGATGAAATGGAAGATATAGAAGATGATGACGAAAAAACAAACAAACAAGACAGTTATGAAAAAGGCGGATCAAATAAGGTTTATAAGAATATATCAAAGAATAAACAAAATAATAAGTATCCAAGTGATAAAAGAGATATAAAATATAACAATAATAATAATAATAAGAAGAATAATTTTATAAAAAGTAATGAAAAAATGTTGAATATTGATAAAAAGAAAAAAAGAAAAGATTTTTTATTTTATATTCCTAAAAAAATAAGATTCGGACCAGTTATAGAATATAACGATTTCCATATTAGTAATTTAGGTTTTTTTTCAAACATGTTTATAGATAAAGATACGAATACATATTTGTTACCTTTATATGTGAATAATCATTTAACACCTGATGATGAGTATCGAATGATTAAGATGAAAAATTCTGATGATATGATGAAGAAGAAACTAAAAAAGAAGCGATCATCAGAAGATGATAATAAAGACAATATAACAAATGAGTATAATAATTTAAAAAAAAAGAATTATTTAGAAATTTATGACTTATCAAAGATGACATATGAAATTAAAAATGATATGAATCCATTAAAAAATGAATTAATGGAATACAGAATAAATATAGAATATGTGCCTATAAATTATAATTATTATAATTTATTGAATATGTTAAAATTTAATGTTGAATATGTAAAAAAGAAATATAATTTTATATCATTTGATATGGATAGTATAAGTACATTTTTATGTTCTGATATAATATGTAGTATGATAATATATATATTATGTTTTATTTATATAATAATAGAAGTAAGTTATTTATTATTTGATATAAAATGTTGGAAACGTTGGAACAGTTTATATACTTTTACATATAGTAATGACATAATTATGAATATCACATTACTTTTTTTTATATTATTATATTTAAGAAATATAAATTATGGTAGGGTTATTATGATATATTATATAATGAAGATGATGGTATTAATATTTAAAATAATAAATAATTATGATATATGTATATTGAATGATTATCCATATATATGTATAAATAAAAAGTGTATAACAAATATGAATGAAAGAATAATAATAAATGACGAGTTTGAAAAAAAAATAAAAAATAAAATAAATATATTTATGATCTTTATTATTAT
>NC_031491.1:1018069-1023652 GCF_001602025.1 Plasmodium gaboni | reverse complement strand
TGATAAATAAAAATTTGCTTTCTCTATTATTATATAAAATATCTAAAAGATCTGTGTTATTACATGTATATATAATTTTTAAGATATCACATATTTCATTCAGACATAATTTTTTTTCTTTTTTTTGTATTAAAAAATATTCTTCAAAAAATGAAAAAAATATCTCTTTATCTATGAAATTATTTTTATTATAAATTTCTACAAATCCTTTAAATACTTTACAGTATGTAATTATATTAATATCATCACTATTGTATTTAAATTTTTTTTTTTTAATTTCTTCTTGTTTATATAATGAATATAAGTAAAGGCACTTCTTTAATATGTTTATATATAATTTGAACAAATCAAAGTGTAAAATTAACTGATCATAAAAATTATATGTATTATTATTTTTAAAAATATTTAAATTATTATTCTGTATATTATTCCTTTCATTCATGTTCACATTATCTGTAAAAATATTCTCTCCTTCCACACTTCCTTTGTTATTATAAATTCCTTCAATATGTGACATGAAATTATTTTTGTTAGAAATATAGAAAGGGTGTCTATCATCATTTGGACAACTATCTCTTTTACTTTCTTTTAAATAATTTATCATAGAAGTATAAAATTCGAATATTAATCCAATTTCTTGAATATTAAAGTGTTTTCTTGATTTATTTTGTGCCGTCATATTTTTTATATTTTCTTCACATTGATATGTGTGAGCAAATTCGTAAGGATCTTGTTTTGATCTTTCTATATTTTTATTAATATTAAACATATCACCATTTTCATAAAATTTTTTTTTAATATTTTTATGAATGTTAATATTTTTATCACTTTTAATATTATTATGATTGTTAATATTTTTATGACTGTTAAAATTTTTATGACTGTTAACATTTTTATCACTTTTAATATTTTTATCACTGTTAACATTTTTATCACTGTTAATATTTTTATCACTGTAAATATTTTCTAATGATTCCTTTTGTTGCACACAAAACCTATTGATATTATTATTAAATAAAAATAATTCTTTTTTTTTTTTTTTTATTTTTATTTCATCACAATACAGTTTGTATTTGTTCATTTCATGTTGTTTTGTATTCATTAGAACATTTTTAATATGTATATGAAGATTATTTATAATGTGTAAAAATAATTGGTGTGAAATTTGACAATTCTTTATAAACTTCATTATATTTATAAGAAGAAGAGCTATATATTGTGGTTGTATTTCTTTTTTAAAATCTATTTGTTTTAAAAAATGTGAATATAATTTTGTTTCATCATCATTGTTCATATACATTTTAAATGTAAAAGATTTTAGTGATATATTACTTTTTAAATTATGTAGCATTAAAATAATATCATTATTATTTTTGTTATTAGAATTAATATATATATGTAGCATATTGTGAATATTTTCTTCATTTATTTTTTTTGTATCTTCATATATATCATATGGATTAGAATTATTGTAAGAATGATTATATTCCTCTGATTGATATAATTTAAATGGGTTTATATGATAATCAATTGGATTATCACATTTATTTATGTAACTGTTATATGAACCCCCCACACGGTTATCACAATAACTATTATTATTATTATTATTATTATTATTATTATTATTGTTATTATTATTATTATTATTATTATTATTATTATTATTATTATTATTATTGTTGTTGCTTTTAATGTTAATGTTGTTTATTTTTTTTTGTTTATTTTCATATGCTCTTGGATTAATTATATTCGTATGTATATTTAAAAAAGACAATATTAAATTATATACGTCATATATATTATATAATTCTTCTGATATTTTCCTTTTTGTTATTCTGATCAACATATAAATTAAATTAATATCTTTTATATTTTTATTTAATATATATTTTATTAACATACACAATGCATACAAATCCATATATTCATCATCTTTTATTTTTTTCATAATAATATTAGAAATAATATTATTAAAAGAAGGTTCATTTTTTATATTTAAATTAACAAAATAATTTAAACAAACACATAATTTTATCAAAGAAAATTTATTCATATTATATTTCATATAAACTATTATTAATTTTATAATATCTTCATTATAATATTTATATTTACTATAAGCTTGTAATAATTCAACTATATTCTGAGGTGTAATCAATATATTTTTTTCATTCTTAATAACTTTTTCTAATATATTAATAATGTCTCTTTCCTTTTTTATAACATTTTCTTGTTTTTTTTTTGTTAAAGAATTCTTATAATGGTCTTCATTATTCAAAATGTTTTTTATATTATTCTCTTCTTCTTTCTCACTCACATGAAGATTAACACGTTCATTATCACAATCATTTTCTTTACAAGTACTTAGGAAATATATTTGTTTCTTTTTAAATAATATATTATCTTGTTGTAATTTTATATATTCACAAAAATTACCAACATAGAAATGATTCGTTAAAAAATATCGTTTAAATAAAACTTCACAGATTTTCTGAATATTTATTTTATGGTTCCTTAGTAGGTATTTCATGAAGAAAAAAAAAAAAAAAAAAAAAAAAAAAAAAAAAAAAAAAAAAAAAAAAAAAAAAAAAAAAAAAAAAAAATACATATATATTAAATATATTATATATTATATATATATATTATATATATTTTTTTTTTTTTTTTTTTTTTCTTTATAAAATGGAGCAACTATTTTAAGGAAGAAAAACAAATTACGTTACACAGGTAAGAAGGACCATCATAGTTATATAAATAAAAATAATTGAGTAAAGGTACAGATAAATTTTTATAAGTCCATTCAAAATGAAAAATATATATATATATATATATATATATATATATATATATATATTATATTATATTATTTTATTTTATTTTATTCATTTAAAATGTTCACATATATTCAAATTTAATATGCAGTCAAAATGTCATATGTAGAAAAAATTTGTATAATAATATGTATATAAAAAAAAAAAAAAATATAGTAAAAATAAATAAATACATACATATATATAATATATATATATATATATATATTTGTTATATCCTTGTTCCTCTTTTATTTTTTTATTTTTATTTTTTTATTTTTATTTTTATTTTATTTTTTTATTTTCTTTATTTTTTTCTTTAATTTTTTTGAACTTCATCTATTCTTTTGATCAACATATCTGAATATCCTGGTGTGTAATAATTAACAATATCTTCTGGAAATGTTTTATTGATATTATTTATTTCTATTTCGTATTTTTTTGCTTCCTCTGTATTTTTTATTTCCTAAAAGAAGAAAATACGTATATGTTGATTAAGTCCCCCAAAATATATCTATTTGACATATATATATATATATATGTATATATGTATATATTTATTTATTTATTTACATATGTTAGTACTATTTAATGTTATCTGTTAATGTAATAAGGACTATATTCATCTAACATTTCGGAAATGTTTTTCTAATTCTACATTTTTATTTTTTAAATACATATGATCAACTAGCCAAACAAAAATATATATAAATATATACATATATATATATATATATATATATATATATATATATATATATATATATATATTTTTATATTTATATGTATATATGACTACCTGTAAATATTTTAAACAACCAGATTGAATGAAACCCTTTTTAGAAGACGCATTTTTAGGCAACAATTTTGAAAATTGAAGAATCGAATATTTTGCCAGTGGCCATGTTGATTTAATAAATATAGGCTGCAAAGCATCTATATCTGTTATTTTTTGTATAATAAATTTCAATGCGTCTTTAATTTTTTTCTTTAAATCATCAGAGGAATCATTAGAGTTATATAAGTTGACTAGAATAATTAATAGATTTTCATCTGAAATTTTTTTTGCATGTTCAGTTGAGTGTTTGCCTATATTTCCTAGTGCCCATACTGTTGCAGATTTAATATAATCTTGTGATTCTTGTAGTAGACATTTTTTTAATACACATATAGTATTAGCAAGAATAATATTTAAACTTAAAGATTCTGAGAAAGATGATATAAATCCTATACATAATATAGCTGGTAATTTTATATGATCTTTTGATATATCTATAAAATCACAAAGAAAAGGTATAGTTCCTGCTCTTGTTATAATTTTACATATATCTTCATTATGTTTACTCATTTCTTTTAAACAATTAGCACAATTTTTTTTAACTATATCATCATTATCTTTTAAAAGATATAAAATTTTAGGGAATATATCATTTTCAATAATTAATTCTGTTAATTCATCTTTATGTTTAGCTATATTTGATATACAATTGCATGTATATCTTTTTATATATATATCATTATTATCTAGAAATTTTATTATATTATGTAAACAATTATTATCTACTATATTCTTAGCTATATCTATTGAATGTTTAGATAATTCAGATAATATATTTATAGTTGATCTAATTAAATTATTATCTTTTTCTTGTAAGCATAAAATTAATAAAGGTATAACACCTTTATTCACAACAATATTTGATAATTCTTCATCGTTTTTTATAATAGCACATAATGTATTTATATATGATTCTTTTAATTTTAAATCATATTCATATAAACCATCTATTAAATAATCTATACAATTATCTTCTCCTACAATCTTTGCTAATTTTTCATTATGTCTAGCTAAACATTGTAATGTATATGCACTATTCTTTCTATAGTTCTTATTCTCATGTTTTAAACAATATATTAAATGTGGTAATATATCATTCTCTATTATTGTCAATGCTATTTCTTCAGAATGGCTAGCTAGCCTACCTAAAATTAAAGTAGCATTTTGTTGAACTATGGGCACCTTGTCTAATATTAAAGGACGTAATAAAATTATTATATCTGTATTAATTAATATTTCTATATTGTGAGATTTTAAACAGTAATCACAAACATTCTGTGTAAACTGAATCCTAGATTTATTGTACTCTTCAAATATTTGATGAATAACTTTGCTCATATTTTTAAACCAAAAATGAATAAATAAATAAATAAATAAATATATATATAAAGAGAACAAGATTGAAAAATAAAGAAATTTATTTTTTTTTTTTTTTTTTTATGTGAATGGATAATAATATAAATGAATATCCTATATAAAACCCTCTAATTGTTTTATATTTTATTTTTTATGGACCCTTTAAAACATAAAATGGGGAAAAAAATGAGCAAGGAGGAAGAAAAAAGAAGAAAGAAGAAAGAAGAAAGAACACATAGTCATATATACATTAATAAATTTGAATAATATATATATATTATATATATATATATAATATCATAAGCGTTAGAAAATTTTAAGTATCTTTATATTATTCTATATAATATTGAAAAAGTTGTCTATTTTATAAATATTTATATTAATGACAAAAGCTTTTTTTTTAAAATATTAGACAAAAAGGAAAAGAAAAATTATATATACATAAAAAATATATATATAAAAAAAAATATATATATAAAAAAAAATATATATATATAAAAAAATATATATATAAAAAATATATATATATATTTTTTTTTTTTATTTTAGATATAATAGCATATGTTATATAGGAAT
>NC_031491.1:1011634-1017340 GCF_001602025.1 Plasmodium gaboni | reverse complement strand
TAATATAAATGATAATATAAATGATAATATAAATGATAATGTAAATGATAGTAGTGGTAATAATAATCTTTATGGTAGTAGAATTATTCAAAAAGGAAAGCATATGCAAAGTGACAAGAAGGATGAATGTTATGATAAAGAAGGAATGAAAGATAATAATCATATAAATAATGTACAAAGTTTAATGCCCCTTGATGATTCCATTATGACCCCAAGTAACCATAATAATTTGAATTCTGATTTATTATTAAAACATAAGGAGCAATCATATAAGATGAAGATGAATAGATACAGTGAATCTAATTTAAAACAAGCAGATCTATCAATATCTCATGATTATTTAAACAATAGTGTACTATCAAGTATTGGTTTTTATAAAGAAAATGATTTGTGTTTTATTAAATATATAATTGTATGTAATTTTAAGAGTTATGAAGATGAAAATATTATCGGTCCTTTTTCAAAATTTACTTCTATTATTGGACCAAATGGATCAGGCAAATCAAATATTATGGATTGTATATGCTTTGCTCTAGGCATAAATAATAAATATTTACGTGTGAAGAATTTAAGAAATTTAATATATCATAAAGAGAATGAGAAAGTAGAAGAAATACATAAAAGAATATGCTATGTAAAAATAATTCTAGAATGTAATAAAGAAAATGTAGAAATAAAAAGAACATTAAATTATAAAGGTGTTAGTAATTTTTATATAAATGACAAATTAGTTGATCAAAAAGAATATATGAATTTTTTAAGAAAAAATAGAATTGAAACAAAAACTAAAACGTGTTTAATTTTTCAAGGTGATATTGAAGATATTATTAATAAAAAACCAAACGAACTAGCCAAATTATTTGAATATATTAGTGGTTCAGATGAATATGAACAAATATATGAAGATATAAAAGAAAAATTAAAAGAGAAACAAATAAATTGTAAAAATTATTTAAATGAAAAGAAAAAAATAGAACAAGAAATTAAAATACATAAAATACAAATGAATGATAATATACAACATAATAAACTTAAAGAAAATTATGAATCTGAAATTAAATTATATTATCTATTTAAATTATATCATTATTTTAAAAAAAAAGAAAAATTTAAAGAAGATCTACTTTTATATAAAGAAGAAAAATTACAATTTGAACAAGACATTCTAAATAAAAATAAAAAAAAGGCAAATGAATTAGAAAAAAATAATTTAATTAAAAAAAAGGAATCCATAAAAATTGAAGAACAAATAAAAACTCATTATATACAACTTAATCAATTCACAATATTATTAAACGAAATATCAGAAAAAAAAAAATTCTGTAACGATTCCTTACAAAAATTTCTATCTAATAAAAAACTTAAAACAAATATGCAAGAACATTGTAACAGGTTTATAGAAAATCTAAATTCACAAATAAAGGAGCAAAATAAAAAACTAGAAAATGAATATAAAAGTAAATTAAAAATTAATATCAAGTTCTTTTCACAATATGAAAGTATACAAAATATTATCAAGACAAAAATTGAGGAACATAAAAAGATGATATCACTTGGGGGGGAAAAGGGGGATCATAAATCGAGCGTATATTTGAATAATGAAAATGTAAAAAAAAATGATAAAAAAGGAAAAAGGGATAAAAAAAAAAATATAAACATAAATCGTGATCATATAAATAATGATAATATAAATGATGATAATATGAATATATCCAATTCAGATCATTCCAATAATTATAATATGATAGAATATTATACAAATATGCTAAATTTTTTAAAGGATGAAAAAATATTAAACAAAATACATATCGATAGCACAAATAATTATGAATGTCCATATGAGAATTATAATATTATCGAATTTATAGAAAATTTGGATGAATATAAACAATGTAAAGAGACCTATTTATATTTATGTGCAAACAGCAATATTAATATAAATAATTATACTAATTTATCATGCTCTTTAAAAAAAGATATTAAAGAATTACAAGAAGAATGTGATACATTAAATAGGAAGAAACAAAAAGAATTATTAGAATATGAATCTGAAAAATTAGCATATGATCAATTAAATGATCGTATATATAAATTAAATAATATAATAAAGGAACAAGATGATAATATACAAAATAATAAAATGAAAATTAAAATGTGGAATGATACTATCCTACAAAATGAAAAACAAATAGAAATATTAGAAGAACAAACTAATATTTTAAATGTTCATAAAAATGAATTAATAGCATTTGAAAAAAAAAGAGATATTATAAAAAATCTACAAAATATATTTGGACAGGATCAAGTTTATGATGAAGTTAGTAATTTATATCAAGTAAACAATCAAATATATTATACTGCTCTAAATAATATTCTAAACAAATTTAATAACTTTCTGGTTGTCAAAAATATTGATATAGGCATGAAATGCATAAAATATCTGAAGGAAAATAAATTACAAAGAATGGATTTTATACCTTATGAAAATTTTGTATCAAATTTGAAAAAAAAAAAAAAAAATAAAAATAACATAATAGAAGATAATTACACAAGAAGGGATGAAAAACAACAACATATACAAAATCAACAGGAACATTATGATGATTCTCATAACAATGAACATAATACATATGTTGATAAGAATAACACTAATATATCTTCTTTTAATAATGTAGAAAAAGTTATTAATACATTTAAAAAGAAAAATATAATTCTTGCAAATAATTGTCTTGTATGTGATCAGAAATATAAAATAATGTTTGATTATTTAATAGGAGAAGATACATTAATTGTAGATAAAATAAAAGATGCTGAAGATATAAAAAATAAGTTTCCTTATATAAATATTAATATGGTCACATTAAATGGACATGTTATTTCTAAAAATAATAATTTAATTATTGATATTACAAATAAATATTCTGATATAGAAAAATTCAATAATAAAAGATTAAATATTAATTTATATAATAAACTAATAAACCAGAAAGAAGAATGTCTAAATAATATCAATGATTGTAATCGAAATATTATTCAAACTAATGAACTTATAAATAAACAACAAAGCGAATATGAATTAAATAAAAAAAAAATCTCAAGTATATTAATTAAAAAAAATATTTTTGAAAATGAAATTGAAGCTAAAAATAAAGTTATGGAACATTATGAACAAAAAATAGATAAATTAAAAAATATAGATTTAAAAAAAAAATTAGAATTATTAGATTCATATGAAAAAGAATTATTTAAAGAAAGGAATAGTCTTTCATTATATCAAAAAGATGCTTTTAAAAATTTAAATGAAAAATTTAAAATAGATAATATTTATGAAATTATAGAACACAATTTAAGAGATATGGACAAAATTGATGAACATATTAATCGCATAAAAAATAATATAAAAAAATTAAATGATGATATTAATGAATTATTAGATAAAAAAAATGAAATTAACTTTTTACAAAAAAATGAACAATCAATAGATGAAGATAATATTAAAAAAGAATTAATATCACTTGAAAAACAAGAAAAAGATTCAAATCAACAAATTGATAATATACATAAAATATTACAAGATTTAGAAGGAGAAAAAATTAATATTCATAAAAATCTAAATAATCTTAATCAAGAATTAAATCAACTTCGTGATAATATAAATATTAATTTTGAAAAATATGAACATATAGAAAATAAAATTGAAAATTCACAAAAAAAAATACAAATATATACACAATTTATAAATGATCTAATAAATGAATGTGATATAAATAGTGTCAATATTTTCTTAACAAATAATCTTTTAAAGGATATTGATGACCAAACAACTGATATGGAACAAAAAATACACAAAAAAAAAAGAAATAATAAAAACAAAAATAATAAAAAAAATAAAAAAAATCATATGTCTAGTGATCCACACCAAAAACGAAAAAGCAAATTACTAGAAAGTAGTGACAGTGAACAAGAAGATAATACATCTAATGCAAGTAATACTTCATGTAATAATTCAGAAGATGAAAATGATATACTTGAACAAAATGAAGAAAAACAAAATAACATACTCCTATCAAATATATCATTCGATCTTTTATCAGATGAATTAAAAAATATGGAAAATGATAAAGATATAAACAATCAAAAAGAAAATATGGAAAAAGAAATTGAAAGAAAAAAAAAACTATTAAAATTAAAAAATGTTAATTGTAATGCTGAAAAAGAATATGAAAAATTAACATCCAAATTAAAATCAATTGATGCATCTCTTTCTGAAGAAAGAAAAGAATGTAATTTATTTGAACGTAATTTTAGAATATTACAAAAAAAAAGATCTTACAAATTCTTACATTGTTTTAATTATATTAAAAATATTATAGATAATGTATATAATAATTTAACATATAATGCTAAACATCATGTCGGTGGACAAGCTTTTTTAGACTTATGTAATTTTAATGAATTTAATAAAGATGATGAACCTTTCTATTGTGGTATCAAATATAATAATATGCCTCCTATGAAAAGATATTTTGAAATATCTGAATTAAGTGGAGGTGAAAAAAGTATTAGTGCATTAGCATTAATTTTTTCAATTCAAAAATATATTAATAACTCATTTATTATACTTGATGAAGTTGATGCAAATATGGACCCTCTCAAAATTCATTCTCTAACAAGATATCTAAATTCAATTAATAGTCAAGTTATTGTTATTTCGTTGAAGGAAAAATTCTTTAGTAAAAGTCAATCCCTAATCGGAGTATACAAAAATAAACATAAAAAATGTTCAAAAACAATTACTTTGGATATAAGTAAATATCGACAGGATCTAACAAACAATTGATCATTAAGAAAAAAAAAAAAAAATATATCACACATATAAATATATATATATATATATATATTTACATTTTTAGTGCATACTAAAAATTTTATAACATGTAACATTTATCATTTCATATTTCATGTTTATTAGAAATTTTTTTTTTTATTTATTTCAAAAATATTTTACTTATATTTAATATTAAATAGCTAGTTAATATGTGTTATAGCCAAGAAAAAAAAAAAAAAAAAAAAAAAAAAAAAAAAAAAATATAAATAAATATCATTTATATGAACAAGATAATATATCATCTTTTAATGATACACATAATAAAGAAATAGAAGTAAAAGAAAAGGAAGAAAACAAAAAAAAAAAAAAAAAATTCTGACCTGTTCATGTGAAATATTGAAAAAAAAATCTTAATCGCTACATATATATATATATATATATATATATTTATACATATGTATGTATTTTTTTTTTTTTTACCTCTATTATAACTTTATATACCCACGAATATATGATCTTTAGAAATATTTGAAGTTGGTTAAATTTAAATTTTGATGATTAAAAAATACGATTGCATAATTTTCTAAAGTTATGTGTCTATTTACATATTTAATTAAGTACGAATTTTGTAGTCCTTCCTCCAAAAGATAAAGAATTCTACAAAAAATAAAAATATATATATATATAATACTATAATTATAAAATAATAAATATATAAATATTATACCTTGATAAATCAATAACAAGTTTTATTTTTTTTCCAATGGACTTTTTTTCTGGGACATTACAAGAAGCATATCTGTATATTTAAATATATATATATATATATATATATATATATATATTTATTTATTTATTTATTTATTCATTTATTACAT
>NC_031491.1:1000069-1011579 GCF_001602025.1 Plasmodium gaboni | reverse complement strand
ATATTTAATTCTTTTAAATATTTATACCCCACAATTTTTTTAACTTCACACCTGCATTTTATTAAAAGAAACAATAAGTTCATATTATATTATAAAAAAAACACAAATGAATGACACAAATATATATATATATATATATATATTTTTATGATTTAATAACCTATGGTGGCAACAAGGAGCTAAGATAAAATAATTTTCTACAACGTTATCCTTCACGCTATTTACTAACATTCTATAATATGAAAAAAGTAAAAGATTATAAATATATGATGAATAAATAAAAAATTAAAAACATATATATATATATATATATTATACCTTAAGGCTAGGTCAGTGCCATTTCCACATAAATGCTTGGTTAAATATGTAACCTTTTGAAAGTCAAAATCTTTTAAAAAATTATTAACACTGTTGTAGACCCTACAAGGAGATAATGATAAAATGAAAATGTAAACATAGGTAATTAAATAGAATCATACATATATATATATATATATATATATATTTATTTATTATATTTATTCCTTACTTTTTAAGGTTATTATTTCCCTGGGTTAAAGATGTGTAAAGCTTTTGCACATTAATATCCAAGTAACTCTCAATGCATAATAAATTATTTTTTAAAAACTGTTCACAAAAAAAAGACGTTTTATCATTATTAAAATTTTTAATATGTGTAATATATTTAATTTGTTCATCCTTTGTGTTTAATTCTTGATTTTCTTTTTGTATATTTTTATAAATATCATTATAATAATAAAATTGTATAATATCTGGTACTAAGAAATGGTTAGCTTTTAGATTTTTATGTTTTATAAAATGAATAAATTGATTTAAATTAAAATCTGATACATTTGTTCTTATCCTCAGAATATTTTCATTATTATTTTGTTCAATTTGCATAAAGAAATCTTTCATTTCTTTTTTATTTCTAAGAGATTCTTTTTCAATAATTAAAATTTTACATTTTTCATATTCTGATTGCCTCGAATGTAATAAAACAGATTGTTCATTAGAACATAATATATTTTTTTGATAATTATTTTGTTGATAATTATTTTTGGTGTTATCATTATTTATATAGCACATATTTTTATCATCATTTTTTGATACTCCTTTATAAATTTTGTATTTTTTCAATATATCACCTAGGTTGTTCATAATAAAATTTATCCACCTAGTTGTATTTGCTTTACCTGCACCAAGTTCAATAAATAAAGACTGTATGTTTTTTTTGTGTGTAGAGGATATAAATATGTCTTTCTGGTTTAATAAATTATAGAAATATATATAAAAGAACTCATTGAAATATATAAGTAAAAATAATAAATTTATATTTTGTATATCATGTTTATCTATATTATTTAAAAAAAAGAAAATAGAATATATATCATCTTGTTTTATTTTTTCAATCTCTTTTCTATTAAAATTTTTATTTTTTATTCTTTTTATTATATTTAATTTACAACATAGATAAATAGTTAAATAAATTATAACACTAAGAATTTCATCTTTGTCCAGTTCATTTTTTTCAATTAATAAAAAGGATATTTTATCATTTGAAAAAATATTTCTGCCATTATCATCACCACTATATGGTTTATCATCACCACTATATGGTTTATTATCACCATCATTTTGATTATTACCACCATCATTTTGATTATTATCACCATCATTTTTATTATTACCACCACTATTTTGTTTATTATCATCATTTTTTTTTTTTATCTTTACCTCTTTGCTCTTCTTTTCTTCTCCATCGAAAAAATCAGAAGACTTAAATACAAACTCATCCACATAATTTATTATATCCCTAGTTATTTTATAATTATGAATATTCCCTATATTTTTTAAAGTTAACATAGGCAAAGTATATTTATTATTTTCATCATTTTGATTATCATCCATTTTATTATAGTCACTTTTTTTGTTAGGTGAACTACAATTTTTATTATTATCATTAATTGTTTTAGAATCACAAAAATGTTGTTCTTCTGTAGCTATACTATTATAACTGTTACCATTTTCTTCTAAAGAAATATTATTAATATTATATATATGAGTTGTATATTTTGTATTTTTTTCTATTACAAACTTGTTTACACAATATTTCTGATTACACTGATTATTATTGTTATATGAATTTCTTTTATTAGATATGAAATTTTTTAATTTATTAATATGAATATATAATAATAAATTCTGCTCTTCTATATTAATATCCACAATGTTACTTTTATTTATATTATTATTTATTTTTTTATCCAACTTTTCTTTATATATATCATTTTCTAACATAGAAAAGAAAACATCCTTTCCATATTTCATATACCATACTAGTAATAAATTATATTTCATATATAAAAAGGTATCAAATGTTTTTATAGGTATACTCATTTTTTTTACTGTGTCTAGTATTATATTATTGAATAATATATAATATTCATTTAATACATTCTCCACATCATTATGTTTTAATATATATATATTACTATCATTAATATAAGGGAAATGAAAAGGAGTGTAATGTAAGTATAAGTTTTTTAAATATAAAGGACATTTTTTTAAATGCTTCTTAATATATTTATTATCCTTATGAGGAAATATAAAACAATTATTTTCCAAGGGGCACAAACTCTCCATAATGTCATTAAAATAAATAAATATATATATATATATATATATGAATATTTTTATTTTTAATAATATAGAAACATCGATTATTATTAATATGGAGACGTTCACAAAAATATGATATATATATATTATATATATTTTAACCTCTAATATTTTTTATTATCATTTTAAGTTTATTATTATATATAAAAATAACAAAAAAAATAAAATACTATAAAAAAAAAAAAATTTTTTTTCATTTTATTTTAACATATAATATAGAATCAATAAATATATCTATCCTATAATATTTTTTTTTTTTTTTTTTTTTTTTTATTATTATATATTTATTTTCTTGATAATATATAATACTAGAAAAATTCAAGAAAATTGATACTTTATTTTATATGTACAGTACTTTTAAAAAATAAAAAATAAAAAAATAAAAAATAAAAAAATAAAAAATAAAAAAATAAAAAATAAAAAAATAAAAAATAAAAAAATAAAAAAACGTGACAAAAAAGATATATTATATATAGATATATATGCATAAATAATATAATATCTTTAAAAAAAAAACAAAATGATATAAGATTAAATAATAATATCATTATATATATATATATATATACATATATGTATATATTTTACCCTTTAATCTTTTTATTTTCCATTTTGCAGTGATTTATTAAGGCCCTCATATTAATGTTGGTATTTTTGTTTATCATAAAATTCTCATCACATAATTTCTCATATTGACATACATCCTAAAAAACAAAAAAATAAAATAAAAATAAACATAAATTATATTATATATAGTTCTAAATGTATAATATATATACATTATGTATATCATAGAATGTTCTGAATTTTTTTTTTTTTTTTTTTATATTAAATTTAAAAGGATTTATGTTTATTACCAAATATATTTGTTGTTGTATTTTTTCCTCATACGGCACATCGTCCTTCTAAAAAAAAAAAAAAGAATAAATAAATACACGCATAAATATAAATATATATATATATATATATATATATATATATATAAACATTTAGATATGTTAATATGTTCATATTTGTCTTTTCCTTCTTATATAAATAAAATCAATCTGTTCAAAAAAAAAAATTGATTATATATAAAACAGTACCTTTAAAAATGTTTCTATTAAATTAAATTTCAGGCTTCTCTTATTTTGTTCACAAATCTTTGCGTCGATTACATTTTTGATCTATGAAAAATAAAAATATGATAAGTTCATATTTGATCATATAAATAAAATATATACATATATATATTTTTCTTCTGTGTGTGCGTTATAAATTATTTTGTTAATCTTGGATTTATTATTTTTACCTCGTTAAGATAATACTCGCTTATTTTATCAACAATTTTTGTAATTATGTCTTCTATAATAATCTAAATAAAAAATAAAACCACACATAAATAAAACATATATATATATATATATATGTATATATTTATGTTTATTAATTTTTTTTTTTTTTTGTTACATCTGCTATTATGTCCTGATAAAATGTTTTGAACGAAATTAGGGGTAGTACAATTTTTTCCACCTGTTCACTTGGTTTTTCAGGAATCTAAGATACAAAAAAAAAAAAATGAAATAATAAATAAGTGTAAAAAAAAAAAAAGAATAATACACCCCAATAAATAAATAAATAAATAAATAAATATATATATATATATATATATATATGTGATGTGTGTTTATTTTATTTTATTTTATTTGATTTTATTTCATTTCATTTTATTTTTTATTGTTTTCCTTTTATATGCTTACTCGCTTGCTTGTCATTTTATGCACAGTCAAGAGAGAATGCAAGTATATCAAAAAACTCGAACAAATTTCAAACATTTTATTTATAAAAAAATCTTCAAATATTTTTTGTGTATTGATAACAATTTTGGTTAATGTTTTTAAAAACCCATTTATGCAACGAATATGATGAATAATTTTTTTTTTATTATTTTTTTCATAAAAATACAATGTTTGATTTTTTTTTTTTTTTCTTTCTCTTAGAATATTTTTATTTTCATTCCCTATTTTATATAATATATCTACATGATCTATATTTTGATTATAATTTTTGTTCTCATTATTTAATAATACATCTAAATTATTATGCATATCGTTGTTGTCTGCATAAATATCTCTTTCATTATTTTTAGTATCATCTGATTTGTTTGCATTATATCTATATTTTATGTCGTGTTCACTAATTTGTTTATCATCTAAATGGGCATAATCTAATTTAATTTTATCATCATTATGGATATTTGAACTAATCATATTTTTAGATTGCATATTCATAATATTCATATTATTTTCATCTTCTTCAGAAGATGAAGTTATAAGATCATCGTTAATATTAGATGAACTATTATTATTTACATAAATATTTTTTTTATCATATCCCATGTGTGCATTTTTTTCTTCTAAAGTTGTTTGATTAATAAAATTATTCAATATTTTTGTAAACATCCATTTAGATACATCACCAATATTATTCGGGAGTATAACTTGTCCATCGTTCTTAATATATGAATATATATTTTTACTAGTTTTAAAAATTTTTCTTAATGACAAAAAATCAGATATAAAAAAACCTATAGTATTATAACCCAAGGTTGGACTCCATTGAAACTTATTTATTTTTTTTTTGTCTACAATTGATATTTTGATTTCTTCATTTTCTTCTAGAAATAATAAAAATGTTTCTACATTAGTAATATAATTTTTAAAATGCTTAAATATAAAAGATAAATAATTTGCTAAACAATCTGGGATATAATATTTACTTGTAAATAATATCTTAAAAATTTTTATTAAATTTATAGTTTCTTTTAACCAATAAAAATTATTTTCAAATATATATTTCTTATCAAATAAAATTACATTTTTATAATTATCATTCATTTTATTTTCTAATAAGTTTAAAACATATTGTACATATCCATCTCTTTCAAAAGTTTTTAAAAACTTTTTCATCTTCTCATCCAATATAAATAATTCATACTTGCTTTTTCTTACTAATAACTTTTTTATATCATTAAAAAGATAAGTTGTCTTTATATATCGTTCCATGAATATATCAGAGTACCTTAACATAAATATATCACCGAATTTATTTTTTATTATTTCTAATATTCTCTCTAAAATGCCATATGCACAAAATAACACACCATCATCTATTTCATTTATTCTTTTGCATATTTCTTGAACATTTTTATTTTCTAATATTTTTTCTTTGACATAAAGAAGGAAATCCTCATACGTATCAAAAGGTTCATATTCCTAAAAAAAAAAAAAAAAAAAAAAAAAAAAAAAAAAAAAAATATATATATATATATATATATATATATATATATATATAACAAAATATATGAAATAAGAAATTGCGTTTGAGCCTTAAAAATGTATGAAACGTGTGAGCGTTTCTGCATACACACATATAAATGAAGAGGCATGACATGAATATTAATAAATAATTATATATATAAATATATATATATGTTGTCTATTTATTTATTTATTTATTTTGTTTTTATTTTTGTCCTTTTAAGCGTACTATGTAATTTATATAGACCTCCTGGAAATGCACTATAAAGACTTTAAAATAATTTATCAAATAACAAGAATTTAATATATAATTTAATGACTGGTTTAATATATTATTCTCATTAATATTTTGTATGAATCCATTTTTTAACAATTTTAAAAAAATATAAGATAACTCGTTTATTTTTTTTTCCACCTGATCTATTACATTTTTTAATTTTTCATTTAAATTTTCAAAAGAATATTTATTCATAGTAACAAGTATGGTTTGTTCTTCACATTTGGCTTCTATACCATATTTATTAAGAAGATTATAAAAATGTTGTAATTTGTCTGATATAGTTTTTATTCTTTTATAATTATTATACATCATAGCTTTAATATTCCATATACATGTAGATATATTTATTAATCTTTTAGCTAAATCATATAAAAAATAAATATTATTTTTATATATATCATCTTCAATTAAAAATGAACAAGTATTAGTAGATGATAATATATTATTCATTTCATAATTATATGAATACATTTTTTTTTGAATATCTATTAATATATTATAACATTCTGATTTTTCATATTTTTTTAATTCTTTTTCTATCTTATTTATTAAATCATATATATCTATATTTACTTTTAAAATATTTTTTATATAAAATATATTTATTTTATCTATTAATATTTCATTTATGCTTTTATTTATATTATTAATTTCATTTAATAACTTTTTTACAAACCTTTTTGATATTTTGATCTCTTTATCTAATATTGGAATCATATTTTCAATATAATTCAAATTTGCAGGTAAAGACATAAATTCTTTGGAATTCTTATTCAATATTTTTATTATATCATTGTGAATAACATTCTTCATAAATATCAGATCTTTTTTTATATCGAAAACAGATTTATATTTTATTGATTCTATTACATATGTCATGGGGTTATTCATAATTTTCATAATATTTTCACTCTTTAAAATTTCCCCTTTCTTTTCAAGCCTTAAACCATCATTCATATTTTCTTCCTCTTTTTCCATTTTAATAAAACATTAAAAGAAAATGTAACTGTTGTTTTGTGTTCCAAAATATTTATATAAATAAAAAAAAATATATATATATATATATATATATATATTATATTTCGCACACATAATATTATTATAATTCCTTTTTTATTATCTTTAAATCACAAACCTTAATACATTCATTTTTAACTTAATTCTTTTTAAGGAAAAAACGAATATGCAAATATATATATATATATTTATATATTTATTTATTTATTTCACTACCTTTCATAAAGTCAATATATACTTTCTCTTTCATTATTAATATCGTTCTAATCATCAAATACTCTCAATATATACATATATATATATTATTATGTTTATTCTTTATTATTATTTTATTATTTTTTTTTTTTTTATACACCTTCATGTTATACTCTTCATATTTTAAAAAAAAAAAAGAAAAAAAAAGAGAGAGAACAAAATAATTAATTTATCATACCAAAAAATAAATGAACCTTTTTTATTTACATTATTTAAATAGTTTACATAAATGCACTTAACAGCTAATACATAATATATAATATATATAATATTATTTACATATGTTTAGTGTTCAAATATTCTTTTTCAAAAAATTTCAATTTAAAAATATTTTTAAAAGTAACATTTATATAAAATGTATTTAATACAAAAAAGCATTCAATAATAAATAAAATAAGTAAAAAAAAAAAAATAACAAAATAATAAATAAATGATATATATAATATAAATACGAATAATATTATGGATAAGAATTAATTGAAACAAAAAAAATTATTTTATCATATATTATTATATTATAATAGAACAATATACACCATTAAATAAAACCATATATATATATATATATATATATATATATATATATATAATATATATGTTATTATTTTTTTATATTTATTTATATTTATCCAATCAATCATACCTTTTCAGGGAAATTGGAAAATATCGAAATTATTTATATATAGAATTATTCCATATATTAATCTATTTTATATAGGTATGTATATTTCTTTTATCAAACCTTAAGGTGAAATATTATTATTCATACATGTAAAAAGCACACAAAATGGAACCTATAAATATATACACATATATATATATATATATATATATATAGCATATATATTTATATTTTTTTTATTTATTTATTTTTACAATGGTCCATTTTGTATGAACACGTTCAGGTAAATTAAGGAAAAAAAAAAAAATTAATTTATAAAAAATAGCTAGTTTGTACACAAAAGTTATTGCATATTCAGGAAAAAAAAAAAATAATAAAAAATAAAAAAGTAACAAAATAAAAAAAAAAAATATATATATAATATATATATATATGTATACATTTATATATTACTATTTGATTATATCCCCAGTCATATACAAAAAAATTAAGTAAAATAATTCAAGGTACTCTTCTTTTTCGACAATACCGATGTAATGCCTTCCACAAAATCTTCATGATCAATTTCGGTTGCTCCTCTTCTTAAGGCTATCATTCCAGCCTCAACACAGACAGCTTTTAACTGGGCTCCATTAAAATCGTCGGTTGATCTGGCTAATTCTTCAAAATTGACATCTTTGTGGACATTCATTTTCCTTGAATGGATTTGCAAAATTCTTGCTCTTGATTCTTCATTAGGATGTGGTAATTCAATTTTTCTATCAAGTCTTCCAGATCTTAATAAGGCTGGATCTAATGTATCTGGTCTGTTAGTAGCTGCAATTACTTTAACTGTATCATCTGTACTAAAACCATCTAATTGATTTAAGAGTTCGAGCATGGTTCTTTGTACTTCTCTATCACCTGACAATTCACTGTCAAATCTTTTTGTTCCAATAGCATCTAATTCGTCAATAAAAATAATAGCGGGTGCTTTTTCTTTTGCTAAATTGAAAGCGTCTCTAACCATTTTGGCACCATCTCCAATAAACATTTGAACAAGTTGCGGTCCAGCTAGCTTTAAAAAAGTAGCATTGGTTTGAGATGCACAAGCTCTAGCTAATAAAGTTTTTCCTGTACCTGGTGGTCCATGCATTAATACACCCTTTGGTGGTTTTATTCCGATTTTCTCAAACTTCTCTTTATGTAACATTGGTAATACTATAGCTTCTACTAAATCTTCGATTTGTTTATCTAATCCTCCAATATCAGAATAATCTTCTGATGGTTTTTCAATAACTTCCATAGCTTTAACTCTATTATCATATTCTTGTGGTAATTTATCAATTATTAAATAACTATCTTTATTAACACCTACTAAATCACCTGGTTTAAGTTCAGATGCATCTATTAAACCTGGAACTGGTAAGAATATTGTTTGTCTAGTTGAAGTTTTAATAACCATGCATTTTCCTCTTTTCTCATCATCTATATCACGAAATCCTTCATGACTTAATTTTAAATTATTATCATATAAATCATATTCATCTTTTACTTCGTTTTCTTCTTCTTCATCTTCTAAATCTAATGATTCCACTACATTAGCTACTAAATAAGGCAACATTTTGTTTAAATGAATTTTTTCCACATTATCTTTTATCTTTTCTTGTAAATTCTTATATTCATTTTTTAATCTCGTATGTTCATTCTTCAATATTTTTATTTCAGTATCAATTAAACTTACACGTGTTTTTATTTCACTGTTTGATAATTTTTCTATTTCTTCTACATTTACTTCTTCATTTCCAAAAATATTCTCAACATTCATTTTTGGAAAATTAAAAATAAAATAAAATATAATATATAAAATATAAAATATAAAAAATTAAATAATATATAAATAATATCAAATTGACTTATAAGAAAACAATTAAAAAAATAAATCTTTATATATATATATATATATTTATATATATCCTTAGAAACACAAAAATATTTTATAAAACTTTTAATTGATGACAACACATATATATGTTATATATAAAAGTATATATATATATATATTTTGTTTTATTTAAATAGCTTTAAAGAAATATATGAAAATATATACATATATATGTTCTTTCAAATTTTCAACTTTCTAAATTATAAAATATTTCATTAAAAAATATTTAACATTATGTATATTTATATTTTTAATATATGGACTACTACGTTTATTATATAAAATAAAAAATTAAATATACATATATAATTTACATATATAATATAAAAATATTATATTATGAATGTATGAAATATTATTTAAAAAAAAAAAAAAAAAAATACATTTATAATAATATAAAATATATGTATATAATATTATGTATGATATATTATTATTTAAAAAAAAAAAAAAATATATTATTTTTCCTCAAATATTATATATATATATATATGTATGATATAATATATATATAATATATATATATATAGTATTTTCTTTCATGCTTTTTTTGAAATATTTTTTTCTTTTAAAATTTCTTTTCATAGAAAATTTTTCGAACACAATAGAAAAATATATTAATTATATTATATATATGAACACCAAATTTTTATTTTTTTGCAAAATAAAAAATTATATATAACTATATTTTCACCTAATTAAATTATTACTTTTAAACATTTATATGAATATATTATATTATATATATATATATATATGCATAAAATAATATTATACATATATATTTTTTTAATTACCAAATTATGCATACTTTTTCACTTAAAATTGTGAACAGATTATTATTATATTTATTTTTTTTTATTTTATTGTAAAAACATATTAATAAGAAATATGAATGTGAGATATATTTTATATTATGAATATTGGTTAAGTGTATAATAACATGCTTACTCATAAATAAATACATACACACATAAATATATATATATATATATATAATAGAGCGCTTTATAAATTTTTACTCATTAGATTCTTTCTTCATTAAAATAAAAATAGGAATTTAAAGCAGTCATATATTATATATATATAATATATAGACCCGTGTAGTCTTCTTTATTCAAAAAAAATTATATATATATATTTTTAATTATATATTTATTCATTTATATTATCTTTTCTTTAAAATAATTAAACGCTTATTAAAAATTTTAATTTGGTTTTTAATTAATAAAAAAAAAAAAAAAAAAAAAAAAAAAAAAAAAAAAAACATATATATATATATATATATATATATATATATTAAAAAAATTTTGTATATGTTTTTTTTTTTTTTTTTTTTTTTTTATAATAGGAAGTTATGGAATCGTAAAAAATATCTTATATGGTGCAGGTATGTTTTATTCATATATAATTTTAATGTTTTCTCAAAAA
>NC_031491.1:996726-997147 GCF_001602025.1 Plasmodium gaboni | reverse complement strand
AATAAATATTTATATGTATAAATATTTATATGAATAAATATTTATATGAATAAATATTTATATGAATAAATCTTCATATGAATAAATCTTCATATGAATAAATCTTTATATGAATAAATATTTAAATGATTAAATATTACTCTGAAGGGGGCGACATAAATATATGATTACATATTTTTAATATTATATATTTTATTTATAACATGAAAGATTTTAAAGAGAGCCAGTTTTATAAAAAAATAAAACCATGTATAGAGAAATATATGCCTAAGTATACGAATGAAGGTCAAATAATATTTGAACATCCTCATGAAATTTCTTATGGCAATTGTGGTTATAGAGAAAAATATAATTCATCGTCATGTGATTTATTAAATGCCATAAATAAATGTGGTATATTTGTAGGGTTGTTATTTATAAA
>NC_031491.1:993636-996552 GCF_001602025.1 Plasmodium gaboni | reverse complement strand
AATGAAAAATATAGGAATTATTCTTACTGCTTCACACAATGCACATGATGAGAATGGAGTTAAAATTATTGGAGTTGATGGCAAATATATAAATAAAAGATATGAAAATTATTTAATAGATCTTGTGAATAGTCATTTGAGATATATAAAAAAAAATATATACTGTACATTTAATGATATTATAAATAATATTATCGAATTAATTATAGATATATTTAAAAAAGAAATACATTTAGATATATCAGATGATATAATTTATAGAAATATTACTATATTAGATAATATAATATATAATTATAATATACATAATAAAATAAAAAGAAATATATGTATAGGATTTGATACTAGAAATAGTAATATACATTTAAATAATATTATTATTGAATCATTAAATTGTCTTAATATATATAAATGTATTAATAATATTTCTTATATTACTACACCATGTATGCATTTCTTAATTTACTTTTTAAATAATATAAATGAAAATAATCAAAAATTAAACAAACAAATTATACAACAAGAACAATATACAATACATAAAAAAGATAATGACTTATCTTATTTAGAAAATTTTAATCTACAAAATAAAAAATATGTATATAATTTATATTATTCATTACATGATCATATTCTTATAAATCATGTCTTCACAAATAATCGAACTCTTACAAAACAACCATTAAATATTTCAATAGATCAAGAGAAAAAAGAAAAAGAAAAAAAAAAAAATTCTCATCAAAATCAATATTTCAGTTATACACATATAGAACATATATCTGCATATAATAGTGATCAAATATATTTTGATTATTTCATACATTCATTTGAAATGTTATATAGTTATATTAATAAATTATTTAACAATAATAATAATATAATGATGGATGTTGAAAATATTTATGTTGATTGTTCAAATGGTATAGCTAGCTTAAAAATAGATAAATTCCAACAAATTTTTAAAATATTAAAAAAAAATATATGTAAATTTAATTGTATTGAAGGAGAACATAGTATATTAAATTATGAGTGTGGAGCTGAATATGTATATAGAAAACAGCAACCTCCAAAAAATATTCCACATATTATAAAACCCAATACAAAATTTTGTACCTTTGATGGCGATGCAGATCGTATACTTTATTTTTTTTTTCCACAAGAAATAGAAGAAAATAAAAAGCATATTTTTAATCAAAAAAATGAAAATAATCAAAATAAAAATATGGATTGTATTATCAATTGTGATATTATTTATAATATGATTTATAATAATAATAATAAAAATAATAATATTAATTTTAATAATAATATTAATTTTAATAATAATAATAATTTCCACACCACCATATGTCATTATGAAAAAGAACAAAGATATCATTATGATACCAATATAGATACATCCAAAAAGAAACATATAGCCATTTTGGATGGACCTAAAATTATTTGCCTTTTTTTTTTGTGCATAATAAAAATGCTAACACATATTAAAATTGAAGAACCCAAAGAAGAAATTTCTATTATTGATATTAATATAATACATACTGCATATACCAATTCAGCATTTATCAATTATATAAATTATATAAAAAATAATATTCTTGTTAATATTCATATTTTTAAATATATAGATATTAATATTACATGTACAAAAACAGGAATGAAATATCTAGATACATTAGCAGAAAAAGCTTGTATAGGTATTTTTTTTGAACCTAATGGACATGGAACTATATATGTTAATATAAATAAATTACATACATGGTCTGTTTCTTTAAATATATATAATGATCCATACTTTATTGTATTACAAAAATATTTACTTTTTTTTAATCAAACGGTAGGTGATGCATTCCTTGATTTTATAGCCATCGAATTATCTTTATCACTTTTAAACATAACTATAAATGACTGGAATAATTTCTATACACCCTTTCCATCTTTATATATTAATGTTAAGTGTCCTAATCATATACTTACTAAAATCAAACCACATCCAGAACATGAAAAATATTTAATAGAACCAAAAGAATTACAAAATTATATTAATCAAATAGTCAACACAGTTGATAAAAAACATGGAAGATGTTTTATCAGACCGTCAGGAACTGAAACTCTACTTCGAATTTATGCTGAAGCAGAAACTCAACAAAAAATGAAACATATATTAGACAAGGCTCAAAAATGTGTACTACATTATATTCAACATATGGCATAATATATAAATAAATCATAAACTTTTTAATATGAAATAAAATTAGACACATTTTTCTATTTTATCCCAAAAAATTAACCTATGAACTTTTAATATACATACACTAAATAAATTAATATTACATATATTATACATCCATTATTATATATATATATATATATTATATATATATAATAATGCAAACATATTATCCACCTTGAATATCCAACTAATTTTTCTTTTTTTAATGTATCAACAACTTAAAATATAACATATAATCACAAAAATAAGAATTTTATTTTAATAATTTTTAATTAATTGTCTTAATTAGATTATATAAACATATATATATATATATATATATATATATAAATACGCGTAAAAAAAATGAAAAAAGGAAATAAAGATATTATATTTAATTAAACAAGTAAAAAATAAAACAATAATAAATATATACATATATATATATATATTTAACCCCTTTGTTACTGGAAAAAAATTAAAAATATATTTTTTTAAATATTGTAACATAATGGATACATAGAAAAGGGGTGAAAAAAAAGAAAAAACATGTAAAACATTTAATTCCTAAATTAATTATAAAATGATTATAAAAATTAGGTAAATATAAAATAAAAAAAAAAAAAAAAAAAAAAAAAAAAAAAACTTCACACATATAAAAATATATATAATATATACATATATACATATATATATACTTTTTT
>NC_031491.1:987824-993336 GCF_001602025.1 Plasmodium gaboni | reverse complement strand
AAAAAAAAAAAAAAAAAAAAAAAAAAAAAAAAAAAATTTATATAGTAAAAAAAAAAAAAAAAAAATTTTTTAAAAAAAAAAAAAAAAAAAAAAAAAAAAAAAAAAAAAAAAAAAAAAAAAAAAAAAAAAAAAAAAAAAAAAAAAAAAAAAAAAAAAAAAAAAAAAAAAAAAAAAAAAAAAAAAAAAAAAAAAAAAAAAAAAAAAAAAAAAAAAAAAAAAAAAAAAAAACTACACACATATAAAAATATATATACATATATATATATATATATACGTGTATACTTTTTTTTTTTTTTTTATATATATTATTCCTTTTGAAGGACGAGAAGAATCTACTTCGATGATGCATCGTCTCCATAGGTTACCTTCTCTCCCTTGATACGTCGTATAAACATCATACATACAATAACCACTATATTTACTACTATCAAAGCTAATATGAATAGATTGATATATGTAAAATCATAATTAGCATATTTTGCCCACTCAAATAATGCTAGACGCACAAAGGATATCACACCAGAGACTAGGTTCAAGAAACCTATTAATGTCGAATGATATTTAGAACTGAATGTAAAAGAAATGAAAGTCCATAACTGTCCATTTGCACCTGCTGAATATAATGCATTGGATATAACTGATATCCATTGAGCCCAGTTTGATTTTATATAACTAAAGGCATACATAGAAAAGGCAAAAATTAATTCATATGTAAACATAAGCATAACTCCAAACTTATCTGATAAATTTCCTAATATAACACAGGGTATAAAAGCAAATGGTAAGATATATCCTAATAAATCATTTTTATCTTTTGATAATATATTTTCAACGACACTAAAATAAAATGTATTATATATAGCATTTAATGGTCCATATATCCATAAACATAAAAAGTGAGCACATGTAAATATTTTTATTAGATCTGTAAATGTTGGAGAATTAAATATATTTAATTTACTCTTAACAACATTACTACCATTATTTGTACTTGCTGCATATTCATCTTTTTTAGTATCATTATTTTCTAAATCATTAAATATATGTTTAGAAGAACTCACAGTTTTCAACTCTGATTCTCTTCTATTTAATATACCCTCAGGTTTACTACCAACTAAACTACTACTACCAACACCACTACTATATACACTGCTATTATATATATCTACATCTTTCTTCTTATCATGGTTATATATTTTCTTCGTACTATTATCAAAATCTTCATACACCTTTAAATCTATTTCTTTGTTATTATAATAATTATCGAATTCATATTGTCTATAATATCGACTCTTTGGAAATAAAAATATTGTCAATAAGAAGAAAAAAGATACACTGATACACATATACCATAACATAAATGTCTTGAAAGGTAAATTATAACGACTTATTATAAGATCTAATATAGTCATAGTACCAGTAGATAATGAACCAGCACCAGATATTATATTCACTATTAAATTCTCATTTCCTGGAAATAATCCTGATGCATTCAAAGTAGAAAATGAAGCTAAATCAATACTTGCTGACATAAAAATACCTCCTATTACATAAGCATCAAAATGTTCATTTGACATTAATAATAATATCCAACCAATTAAATTTAATATATGTCCTAATAACATACTAAAACGTGAACCTAAATAATCTACTATTAATCCATTAAAAAACGAAAATGCAAAATAAGCTGAAGAACCAAATATAAATATTGTTTGCACAGCCTTATCCTGTTCATCACATGAATATCTTTTATCATCATATCTATCATATTCTCCATGCTCATTTTTTGCACACTTCCATATATATGTATCTTCTCGAAATAATAAATTTGATAAATTAGGCCATCCAAAAAATAAACGATTTGTTAATACTATTAACATAAAATATACAAATAATAATACACTCCTATTTATATTAAAAGGCGTTTTCTGTTCTGAAGATAATCTTATTTCTTCCTTTTTTAAAAGGTCATCTAAACAAGATGGCATATCATATCCTTTCAAACTTAAATAACTTAATATGCCTTTCTTCTTCTCATTATTATTAACACTACTATTTGAACTCATCCCCTTTTTAGATATTTCTGCTTTTTCTGAGGATACAGATACGTCTTCTTTAACCGAGTGGGACAATATAATTGTTGACTTTTTTTTGGAACTCATCGGTTGCTTTTGTTTGGTTTTTTTTTTTTTAAAACGTTATAATATAATATTATAATATATAATATAATATTATATTAATATATATATATATATATGTATATTACATTATATTTTTGTATATACTTCTTTTTACCCTTTGCAGCAATATTTATTATTATTACATACCTATATATAATATTTATGTATATATATAAACACTATATAATAAAAATGAAGGCGAAAGGGAATAAAAAATCACACATCATTTATAAATATAAATATATATATATATATAATCAACGTCGTATGTATAAATATTTAATTTTATTAAATTAAAAAAAAAAATTGATATATAAATATATATATATATATAATATATATATTGCATATATTTTTTTTTTTAATATTTCATTTTTATAAAATGTGGTTATATAAATAAATATATTAAATATATATATATATATATTTATTTTTTTATTCTGTCAAACATTCTTGTTTAATATTCAATTCATACCATATAAAATTTGTCTCATATAAAACTCAAATATTTGTTTTTTGTTTTTTTTTTAAGAATAATATAATAACATTGTAGTTAACAAAATATTATTTCAAAAAAAAAAAAAAGGAAAAAAACAAATAAAAATTAAGGAAGAAAAAAAAAAAAAAAAAAAAAAAAAAAAAAAAAAAAAAAAAAAAAAAAAAAAAAAAAAAAAAAAAAAAAAAAGAGAAATAAAACAAATAAAATATGATGGGAAAAAAAAAAGCGAAGAAGAAGAATAATAATTGTTTATATTTAAAATATACCTACATAATGGGAAAAAAAAAAGCGAAGAAGAAGAATAATAATTGTTTATATTTAAAATATACCTACATATTAATATATATATATATATATTTAATTATATAATTGTTAAATATTATATAGAGATAATTTCCTTCTTTTCCTTCTCTTTTTTTTATTTTTGAGGGATATAAAGAAAAATTAATAAAAATTAATGTTAAGCATAATTGAGCATGCATAAAACAAAATGTTCCATTATCTCAATATTATATCCATATTTCTATATATTATATTTACTCATAAAAAAATATATATATATATATAAAATATATATATATTTATATATTATAATATTAAAATATATGATTCATAATAGTGTACGTAATAATTGACTAGAGTACTGTCGTCTTCAAATTATTTTAAAAAAATATAAATTCAGAAAAAAAAAACAAATTTAATTTATTATAATTAAGATGTTGTATAGAGTGTATAATGAATATTTTTTTTATTATATTAATAAATTTGTTTTGGTTTTTTTTAACAAAAAAAAAATATATTTTTATATACAATACAAAAATAAAATAAAATAAAATAAAAATATATAAATAAATGAAAATTAGTTACAATCATGTATTCATATAAAACATAAATAAATATAAATATAAATAAATAAATATATATATATATATATATAATATTTATATCATATAAATACATGTACATATTTGGAAAATAATTCATAAAGAAGTTTAATATATTTTATTCCTTCATTCAAAAATTAATAATCAAATATGTAATAAAATTAAAATGATAAATATTATATATATATATATATATATATTTATTTATTTATTTTATGATTTTTTAAAATCTAACAAAGCAAAAATATTATTTTCCTTTTATAATCAAAATAGCTATTTTGTTTTAATTTATTTTATGAACGTTCAGAATTTTTTTTTTTTTTTTTTTTAAAGTATTATTATATAATATCATTGAATTTAATATAATTTTCTATCATATGTATATAATATTTTTGTATGTCTTTAAAAGTAAATGAAAAGGAAGAATTATAATAAATATTGTATATATGTATATATATATATATATATATATAATTACACATATACATATATATAACAATTACATTTAATTTATTTCATTCTTTTTTTTTTTTTTTTTTTTTTTCATTTTTGATTAAATATATCAGTAATAATTATATAAATAAGATAAAATATATCTATGGTGTAATATGAAGGAATATAATTATTACTATTTTTAGATGTACAATAAAAGTTTTTTAAGAAACTTAAAAAGTTATCTTCCTTCGATTCAACATAATTTTGATCGGAGTTTTCAATTTTGTTTATACAAAAACGTTTTATTATTTGTAAATTTGATGAAACATTGGAATCCAGTGCCTGTAATGAATCTAATAATATTAGTAGATATATTAACCATATGAAAAAAATGAAATTTGTTTCGTTATTATTATTTAAATGGTTAGCTATTATATCAATATAATATATGATTTGTTTATAATTAATACCATAAATATATAAATGTACACAAAAAACTTGTGAAGAAAATATATGTATTAAATCTTTATCTTTTTGTAAGGAAGATAATATAGAACAATTACACGAATTATATTTAAACGTATCAATTATATTTCGATTATATTTTTTATGAATATAATATCTTAATCTATTTATATATTCAACAATGTTACTTTTCCATGTTAGTTTATTTTCATTTTTTAAATAGCTTTCATCTAATTTTTCTTTAAAGGTATATTTATTCATAATATTGAGCAAATTGTGGGTTTTATTATTTGAACTTTTATTGTTACTATCATTATTATTTACCACATTTATCTCTACATTTACATTATTTGGAAGGGCATTCCTTTCATTTACCATATTCTGCATAAATTCTATAATTAATTTATTTTCTTCATTTGTTGTATCACTCCCGTATATTTCCTCAATGCAAAATGCTTTACTTTGTGTTAAAGAATCGTAATCACTCATTTTTTTCTTTTATTTTTAATATGCTTTATTATAACACAAACATTTTATTGCAATAAAAATATATATATATATATATTTTTTATTTTCTCATTATTGTATACCCATTTTTTTTTTTTTTAAGAACATTCTTAAATTAATATAATCACAATAACATAAATATATAAATGTTTACAATTTTATAAAAAATTAACACATCAATTATATATATATATATAACATAATATATAATGAATATTTTTTCTTATTATATTTTTATCAATCCGTTCCTCTACACGTTTTTGAATTAAATAAATAAATGAATATATTTATTATATATATATATATACTACATAATAAGGTATTGTATGTAAATTTTTTTTTTTTTTTTTTTTTTTTTTTTTTTTTTTTTTTTCGTTTTTGTTTTTTCCTTTTTAAATTATAAAATTCATTTAAAAAAAAATTTTAAAAATTATATTATTAAAAATTGTATTAAAAAAAATAGGAAAAAAAAAAAAAAACTAAATCTAAAATATGTGATATTTTTAAAAAAATTAAATAATAAAAAAAAATTTGAAAAAAAT
>NC_031491.1:976165-987524 GCF_001602025.1 Plasmodium gaboni | reverse complement strand
TATATTTTTATTAATTATTTTTTTTAAATTTTTTTTTATTTAATAAATAAAATAATTTTTTTTTTTTTTTTTTTTTTTTTTTTTTTTTTTTATTTTTTTTTTTTAAATTTTTTTTTTTTTTTTTTTTTTTTTTTTTTTTTTTTGCGTATTCGATTATTCCGATATAATATATCAAATGCATGTAAAAATAATATTATAAATATATATTATTATACATTGCATTAAAAAAGATAGGAAAGAAAAAGAAAACCTAAATCTAATAAATGTGATATTTTGAAAAGTATTAAATAATAAAAGAATATGTGAACAAAATTAAAGAAAAATGTATTTTTATATATATAAATAAATAATATTATTTTTTTTACATGTATACATAATATTATATAATATATATATATATTATATTATATATATAACATAATATTATTATGAAGATTTAATTAGAATGAATATTTATTTGTAAGAACGTTCTAATTATTATATAAATATTATATATTTTATATTTTCATAATATATATCCAAAACAAACCATAGATGGTTATAATTTTATAATATATTAATTAATATATATAATGTATATTTAGATTTTATTAATATTTTACATATTTATTATTATTATTATATTATTTATAAGTTGTACGTATAATATAATATAAATAATGTAATATATATTTCACAAGTCCTTAAAAAAAAAAAAAAAATAATAAAGTTTATATATTCAACATATATATATTAGATATTTTTTTTTTTTTTTTTTTGTGAGACATATTAATTTATTTATAATATATTAAAAGCCCCAAATTATTATTATTTATTAATATTATATATATATATTTTTCCAATTATATTTAAATTAGTAATGATTATATTATAATACACACATTTATATATAATACAATTATAGTTTATTATTCATATTTGTGAATATTTTTACTTTCATCATATTTCTTTTAAAAAACTTAAACCTTTACATAACAATATTTTTAAATTACGAAAATCGTATATCTTACTAAACCTATCAAGTAAAATATATATATATTTTTTTTTTCCCTTTGTTTTGTTATTTTTTTGTTATTTCTATTTTTTTTTTCTTTATTTCCTTCCTTCTCTCTTACTTATTATTTTAATTTTATATGAATATATATTTTTTTGTATGTTTTTTATTTATTTATACATATAATTATGTGTATATTTCTAATGTTATTGTTTTAATAAATGAATTTAGCTAGCTCCTTGCCTGGTCATACAAATAGCCAAAAATCACGCACACACCATCCAAAAAAAAAAAAAAAAAAAAAAAAAAAATATTTACATATACATATTCTATAAAAGAGAAAAAAAAGAAAATTTTTTAAAATGAGTAATAAGATAAGACATTATATGAATTATAATATAAAAGAAAAGGATAGTAGTAACATATGTAATTTTTACATAAATTTAAGAGACGTTACTGATTTGAATGAACTAGATGAATTGTTAAACGAAGGTAAAAAATGTTATGACAGATATAATAATGAAAACAAAATAAATAATATAAATAAAAAGAGTTTATTAGGAGAAATAATTAAAGCATATATTTTTTGTAAAAGTGTGAAAATAAAAGAAACGTGTAATATATGTTTAATGTCATGGATATCAACAAGACAATGTTGGTATGATTGCGATGAGTTACTTTTAAATAAATATTTTGATGGATTACTTGAACCATTAGTTTTTACATTTAAAATTTTGAGAGAAAAGGTTATATATCATTTTTATCAAATACCAAAAAAATTATATATGGTTTTTATAAATAAATTTAAAAAATATTTAAAAATATATAAAGATAAGGAAATTATTTTGAGTATCATAACCTCAACTTTGGATATATTATATTCAAAAGTATTTTATTTTAAACTTTGATTTCAAATATTCTTATATAAGTGTATTTCTATTAAAAAAAAAAAAAAATATATACTTTTGTAACACACATAAGCAGTATTATATTTTTTAATTTTAATATTATAATTTTTCGTAAAATGAAATAAATTAATTCATATGATACATATATATAATATATGTATATTTTATTTTAATTCATTTGAGGCATTCTCATTTTTAATCAACATGTTACCCATGTTGTCAAAATTACTATATATGTTATTATGTTGATAATATAATATATAATTTTAAAATAATTTTTAAACATCTTACCACAAAAAAAAAAAAAAAAAAAAAAAAGAGGAAGGATGAATGATATAGTCATATACATTTTTACAAAAAATATCATAAAGATGAGAAATATAAATATATATTTAGTATTTTTTTTTGTATTTTTTTTTTTTTTTTTTTTTTTTTTTTTAGTACCTCATATAAATTTTATGACATCAAAATGTTTATATATATATATATATATATATATATATATATATATTTATTCATTGATAAATTTACATATCCATGTAGTGCACATTTTATTTTTCATTGTTTTGTTATACCTTAAGTAGTATATAATAATAAATACGTGCAAATATATATTCTATATATTTATTCTCTTTAGGATATTTTTTAAAGAATGCGCGTATGCATACTTTTGCTGAATTTATTTTTACAATTATATAAATATATATATATATATATATATATATATTTTTTTTTTATCTCACAATACAACCTTTATAAATATATTGTTGTATAGGTGTTTTCAAATTTTATTTTTTTTGATTTCCCTTACTTTTTTGTATTCTAATTTTTTTTATTTTATTTTAACTTTTATATAATATATAATTAATATATATTATGAAACAATTAATTAAAAAAAAAAAAAAAAAACTAAAAAAAAAAAATCGTTTTTCTAAAAATATTATTTTAAAAATATATTGACGGGTGTATGTAATTAGATTAATAAAATAAAAATAAATGAACCGAAAATGATAGAAAAAAGAAAAACTAGACAAAATGTGTAAACAAATATAACTATATATATATATATATATATATTATATGAGTAATAAATGAATGGAGTTTTTTTATTGATTTAAAATTTTTGATAACGCAAAATATTTTTAATTCGTGTTTTTTTTTTTGTTTTTGTTAACACTTAGAAAGTTTCTAAAAAAGGATTTTTTTTTTTGTTGCGTATCTGTTAGTTGATCATTTTGAACATATTTTTTATCATAATGATTATCACAACTTTGATCATCATTCTGATACATAATTTTTTCTTTTGTAGATAAAGGTGAATTTCTCCTACTTTTTTTAAGACTCCATATTAATGAGAAACCCTTTTTTGGTAAATCATAATTTTTATATTTATATGGTAAAGTAGAATTTTTTTTATTCTTTGTATTTTTTGTATTTCTTAAATTTTTTGAATTTTCTGAATTTTTTGAATTTTTTGAATTTTCTGAATTTCTTTTATCTGTCTCCATTTTTTTATTTATAACACTTTCATTTGAGATTGTTTCCTTTTTATTCATTTTGTTTTGTCTTATAATTCCTTTTTTTTTTATTATCATATTTTGTTTATTTTTTTTTTTAATATCATCCAAGTTGACATATGTCATATTGCTATCACCACTGAGTGCATACATATTCATTTCTTCGTTCTTATTATTTTGTTTTATATTTTGTTTTATATTTTGTTTTGTATTTATATGTTGTTTTAATATGTTTATATTTTCTTTGCTATTTATATTTTCCACCCTGTTTATTTCTTCATCATCATTTTGTTCTTTTTTATTTTCCTTCATGATATTATTAACATACCTGATTTCAGTCTGTTCTTTATTTTTTCTTTGTATATCCTTATAAGAAATATCTGTTACGATATGTTTATTGTTTAGATACTTCCCAGTATTGTTATATGTATTATCTTTTCTTTTATCTTCTAAGGATTGTATATCACTATTCACACTAGCATTCAAAAAAGATATAGAATGGTTTGATTTGTTTGAAATACAATCACTCATACTAGTTGTATTGTATGAATATTTATAATTGTTCAACTTATTCTTTAATTTTTTTTTTTGTTCCCCATTTTTTTTTATTTTTTTTGTATTTTTTTTCTCATTTAGTTGTATATCATTATATTCCTTTATATTGTGGATAAATGATAAATGGTGTTGTTTGAAATTATAATCATTACTAAATTTATGATTTATTACTTGTGGTTTTATATATTTTTCTATATTTTCATTTTTTATCTTGTTTGTATTATAAGGTACATGAATATTTTTTTTTTCTTCATCATGCAAATATATATTCTCATCTTCATCACTATGATAACAATAGTGATCATTATCATATGATATATCTTTTTTTTCATTATGTTCATATATATATTTATTATTACTGCTTGGAGGAATTAGCTCCTTAGCTTTTATATCCTTTTCAACTTGATGTGCTGGGTTATATATTTGTTGGTTAATTTTTTTTTTTTTTTTTATTATTTTTTTTTTTTTTTTCTTTGTTTTGTATATGCTATTTGTGGAGGATGACGAAAGGGATGAGGAAGAGTAACTATTATGATTACTACTAATAGAACTACTATTATTACTACTAATAGAACTACTATTATTACTACTAATAGAACTACTATTATTACTATTACTGTTACTATTAAAATTATCGTTATGATTACTATTCATATTATTATTACTATTATCTTCCGCTTTTATGTTAAAAAAAGAAAGTTTCATTCTGCCATCTTTATTCCTCCAAAATGATGGCAAAGATTTATTCTGTCCGTTATATATTAAAACATTCTTATCATTATTTATTGGATCCATATTAACAACACCCAAGCTATCATCACTAGCATACAACCATTTTTTGAGCCTCCCTTTTTTCCATTTACCATATTTCAAAAGAATATTTTTAGAAGCATAAGAAAATAATGGGTTATTCTTATTTATGTCCTTTTCACTCATATCATTTAAATTTATTGAATTTATATAAAGTATTAAACGTTGTATATCTTGGAATGCTAATAAATCGGATGTCCTATTTATTTGTTCATGGGTAAGGCTACTCATTTGGTTATGTTTTGGACCTTCATAATTTATATAACTTTTTAAATAATTATTATTATTTTCATATTTTTTTTTATCAACGATTATTTCTTCATTATCAGATCCTTTCATGTTATTACGAAATTTATTATTTTTTTGATCATTAAACCTATGAAGCAGCATTGCATTTTCTTTGTTGTTCTTCATTTTTATATTATTCGGAGAATGACTTGTTTGATAAGCATCCACATTATTAATATTATTATTAGTATTATTATTATTATTATTATTATTAATATTATTATTATTATTATTAATAATATTAATATTTTTTATATTTGTATTCCTTTCGGGATTTTTTTTTTTTATATCTGCCAGAAAAGAAAAGGTAGATTGGGCTTGGGCCATTTTCTGATTACAAATTTGATTATTAAAATAATGATCTGTTACTAGACATATATGGTCTTTGATTGTATTATAGAAATTATGATTGGTCTTAAAATCATTTATATTTTTTTTCTTTATATAATCAAAGAATGAAGAACATAATTCATAAAAATTAATATATAACAAATTAAATAAGAAGTTGTAAAAATTATAATTATCATATTTATTTAAAAGGTTATGAAAATATTTACCAATATTTCCTTTATAAAATATATTTTCTTTTGATAGATTAAGAAGGAAATTTTTTTTTATTTTTTCTGTATTTTTAAATAAAAGAAAAATAGGATATTGTATATATTGTTGATATTCTTTAAAGTTTTTAATTATAATAAATATACCAGATCCATGTTGTTTATTATTTAACCAGTTACCAAAATAAATTCGTCCATCATCCCATTTATATATACCTAATCCTTGTTTTAAATTATTTATATGATATCCAAAAAATTGTCTATTATCATTCCAAATTATTTCACATTTCCCATATACACAATTTGATTTCCATTTACCTATATATATTTTATATTTATTAAAAAAATATATACCTCTATTAAAAAAATAATTATCTTTTATTTGCCCAATATACATACATTCATTATTCCATACAAAAATACCGAATTTATTCTTTTCACCTTTAAAATAATTACCAATATAAACATAATTATTATATACATATTCAATACCATTTTTATTTTGTTTATCATTCAACCAATAACCTTTATAAAAAGTACTATCAGGATGTATAAATATACCATATCTATTTGCTTTTCCTCTCTTCCAATAACCTATATATTTACTTCTAGATGAATGTATATATAATCCAAATCCTGTTATCTTATCTTCTTCAAACTCACCAATATATATACATTGATCAGGTGTTATTATTATTCCTAAACCATTTTTCTCATTATTTTCATTCACCTCTCCTATATATATAACACCCTTTTCGATTATCATAATATATGTCTTATAGTTTAATACAATGTATTTTAAATATATCATACTTGTTACATTATTTTTTTTGAAGAAACATAAAAAATCCTCTTCATATTCTTTAATATACATTAATATCCTTTTAACATTTATTATATACTTTTTATACATATTATCATTCTCTATTTTTTTACTTACCTTATTTTTATTATTAATATCATTATGGTAATTATAAATATCATCATAATTATTATTATCAACAACATTTTTATCTTCTTCCTTTATTTCATCTTCACTATATTCTCTTTTGTCTTCTTCTTCTACATCCATTTCGTTTTCATAACGATAAAAATAATTCTCTTCATCATATTTATTGTCACACCTTGTATTATCTTCTACACAAATATTAGACTTATGCAATTCTAAATTATATGCATTTTTTAATCCCCTCACACCGTCCTTCTTTATTTCTCCGCACGCAAGTTTATTTCCCATGTTAAAAAAAAAAATATATATATATATAATATATATATATATATATATATATATATATATATATTTTTTTTTTTTTTTGGATGACACTAAAAATTGTAACAGTGGAAAAATTACTCATACATTATACATACATTTATATCTATACTCATTTTTACAAGTTTACAGAGATAGACATATATATTTCCATCTCATATACAAACTCTACAAATATTAATAATGTATTTAATAACAAAACAATTATCAAATAAATACAATACAACCAACGTTTTATATTATTAAAAAAAAAAAAATTGATAGCTTTTTTTTTTGAAAAATATGTAAAAATATATAAAAATATATAAAAATATATAAAAATATATAACAAAACAAAGGAAAAAAATACAAAATAAAAATATCAATGTTGTATATAAATGAAAAATATAATTTATCCCATTAATATATTTTCACCCCATTAAAAAAAATAAAAAATAATACATATATATATAATATATATATATATATATATATATATATATATTTTTTTATTTATTTATTTTTATTTTTCCACAGTAAGCCAAAAAAAAAAAAAAGAATAAAATGAAAAATAGTCTATATATTTTGTTTGATGGCTAAAATATTTAGACAATTTTATATACACTTAAAAAAAAAAAAAAAAAAAAAAATGAAATAAATAAATAAATGCTAAAGTAAAATAATTGTTATATGTAAAAATGGATGTATAAATATAATTCACATTTGATCCATCTTTAAATATATTTATATTTTTTTATATACAATATTCGGACAATCCATTTATTTTTTCATTCAAACTTTTTTTGTAACTATCAATTATATTTTGACAAAACGTATTATGAGTAAAATTCTGTAGAACAAAAAAAAAAAAAAAAAAAAAAAAAAAAATAAAAAATATATATATATATTTATATATATAATATCACATCAATGTAGTATATTATCATTTATATATATAATTGCATTTTAACAGTTAAAAAAAAATAAATAAATAAAAATACCCTGATATCTTTCAGTATAACCCATTTCCTTTCTTCATTATTCTTAGGCATATTTTCCTAAAAAATAAAAAAAATATAATAAAAATTTATTTATGTTTAAAATTAATAAATATATAAAACAATATATTTACATAATGCCTTTTACCCAATCGGAGACAGTACATAAATATATATGCGTATGATAAGTAAGATGAGAAAATTTGTGTTTGAAATTATTTATCTAAAAAAAAAAAAAAAAGGAAAAGATAAATATATAAATTAAATTCGAATGAGACATTTTCATAAATTATAAGAAAGATGCTTTAACAACTGTTTTGTGCAATAAAAACTATATATAAAAATATATATATAAATATATTTATTATATATATAATTACATATAGGTAACGGTTTTTTTCCGTATTTGTCACATTCAGGCTTCTTAAAAGATCATTAAAATGCTGCAGAATTAAAATAATATAAAAATGAATTTTTAATAATTAGACAAAAAAAAAAAAAAAAACATAAATGGATAAATCCTTTCCATGTTAATATAATATGACCAACAAAATACTACACATACGAAATGCCATAGAGTTTAATATATATATATATATATATTTTATTATACTTTTACCTTCGCACAATCCTTCTTATCATACGTATCAAGTAATATAAATGGAAATAAATAATGCATGGAAAATAAATTCGAATCAGTGTTTTTAATCATCATATATGTATCTTCCAAGTAGGAGTCCTTAATTTGTCGGCTAGCTGTTTTTTTTTTTTTTTCTAGCTTTTTTGTACAGCTATTTTTATTCATATTATTATTTTTTTGTTGGTGATCTTGTTTTATTAACAAAACAAGACATATTTTATCGGTTTTTTTTTTCCTTTTAGCTAAAGGAACATATTTAATCTCAACATTTCTATCATTAACACATAAGTTACAATGTTCTGGATGTTTCATATCAAATAAATTATGTTGTTTCTTTTTATTGGATTTTAAATAAATCATACAATATTTATTTATTGGACATTCTGAACAGTCAGGTGAATTGTTGCACACACTTGAGCCTAAATCCATAAATGCCTGACTAAGGTCAGAATAATTGGATTCACCTGTACATAATATTTGGCTAACTTTTTCGCAATGTTTTAATAATGTGCCTGAATTATAATAATTTATAGTATCAGTAATACGAGAAAATATTCTAATAATATTTGTATCAATACAAATATCCTTCCTATTATATAAATGTATACAAATAGCTTTTGAAGTATAATCACCTATACCAGGTAATGTTTTTAACAATTTTAAATCATTTGGAAATATACCATTATATTTATCAACAACAATTTTACAACATTCCAATAGGTTTTTAGCTCTGTTATAATATCCCAATCCTTTCCACAAAATAAGAACATCATCTAAATTACAGTTTGCTAAATCAAAAATATTATTCCATTTATTCATCCATTTTAAATAAAAATTTAAAACGGTATGTACCTTAGTTTGTTGAAGCATAATTTCACTAATATATATTTGATACCCTCTGATTTTTAAATGTTCTTTATCATATATAAGATTATTTGTAAAATTATGTTTCTTTTCCTCTTCACAAACGAGCAAAGAGCTATTACAAATATTTATATCATCCATATTAATATTATTATTATTATTTATTTCATCCTGTAATGATTTAATATTATCACTTTTTAATGTATCACTTAATGGATTATATTTTTTGTTCTCATCCTTATCTTCCTTCTTTAATCTTTTACACCTTTCTAATGATAACTCATTATGTTCTTTTTTTATTTTTGTAATTCTTGTACCTTTTGTTTTCTCATGATCTTTAACATTATCTGAGTTCATGTTTTTTATTTTGAGCTCATCCTTTGTATGCTTACCTAAAAAGCATCTAATATCCACTTGTTTTTTTTTCTCATTCAACTGAACACTTGTTGTAAAAGGGGGTTCATCACCTCTCCATGGCAATTTCCTTCTATATTTGTAATACCAATTTAATAAATCCTTTCTAAGCTCAATACTATATCTTTCTAAAAAGTTATAATGATAATCTGATTGTTCATTTGGAAAGGTTACATCTTCATCGTCTTTAATGTTTTCACTGATTTTATCTATCTGAGTAGATTCATTTTTCATCATTAAAAAAAAAAATAAAAAATAAATAAATAAATATATATATATATATATATTGTATCAAAAAAAAGAAAATATATATATTAAATAAATGATTGAATTTTAAGTGTTAATATTATTAAAGAGGTATAAATATATATATTACAAATTCGTTATATTTATTATATATATATATATATATCCTTTTTGTTATTTCTTTTTTCTAATGACATATTATTTTTTGTAAGAATGTTACAGTGATTAAATTATCAACGCTTATACATTTTCAGGATAGGAGAAACGAATACAAATATAAATTTATATTTTAAAAATTTTACATCCTCCTTATTTTCTTTGATTATTAAAATTAAAAACTATACATATTTATTAATATGTTTTAAAATATATACATATATATATATAATTGAAACCAAAACAATGACACATCTTTGTGATGTAAAATATGTTCTCAAATACTTTTCATTTTACACCTATAAAATTATATTTTTTTTTTTATTTTATAATTATTTTTTTTTTATATATTTTTTTATAAATATCTATTTATTCATTTTTTATTTTATAAGAATAAATCACCAATTTAGTTTTTATTTATTTTGCCAACCTTATGTTATTTGGTTATATTCACATATATATATAATATATATATGTGAATATACTTATATATTTACATATTCATATATTAGCTTAATATTTATATTAATATAGCCTTATTTTACATATCTACAAAATATCCTTTTTTTTTAAGAAAAGAAAAAAAATATTTTACATATCTACAAAATATCCTTTTTTTTTAAGAAAAGAAAAAAAAAAAAAAAAAGTAATAAAATTTAATATTATAATATATATATATATTATATATAAAGAAATATTTTATTTTATTACTTTTTTTTTTTTTTTTTTTTCTTTTCTTATTTCCATCTATAGATAATAATTTTATTAATTCATTTTTTCCATAGATTAGTTAGTACCTCACAACTTTAGCATCCCATATTTTTTAATTATATATATATATATATATATATATATATATATATATATATATATGAAAGAAAAAAAAAAAAATAAAAATAAATTAAACATAAAATATATAAATATATATATATATATATATATAATAATTTTTTTTCTTTTTAGTTTGTTGAATTTGTGACGTTATCAGAGTTCAAAATTTTTTTTTTTTTTTATTTACAACTGATATGTAGATATATAGAAATGTAGTAAAAAAAAAAAAAAAAAAAAAAAAAAAAAAAAATATTATAATTTTTTATTTTTTATTTGAATATTTTTAAAATTTTAAAAAATAATAATTTTTTATTAAAAAAAAAAATATATAT
>NC_031491.1:961164-975865 GCF_001602025.1 Plasmodium gaboni | reverse complement strand
AATAAGTATATTCCCCAATTGATAAAAGAAAAAAAATAAAAATAAAAATAAAAATAAAAAAATATATTTGTTATATGTTATATGTTATATATTTATGAATGTATAGTTTCCTTCTCTGAGAATATTTATATAAATATAATATAAATATATATATAATATATAATATATATATATTCCTTTTATTTTAATAATATGTCAAACGCTGAGGCATTGAATGATAAGAAAAATGAAGAAAATGAATATAAGGAAAAAACGCTTAACCTATTTGACAATGATAATTTTGTATTAAATAATTCTGATGAAGATGAATATACATCAAATAGTTATGATGATAATGAAGAAGGAGATGAAGATGAAGACGAAGTAGACAACGATGAGGAAGATATAGAAGATGCTCCTTCGAGTGATAATATGAGTTATGATGATTTGGCTAGTCAAAATGACGAGGATAAATATAATGATGAAGGAACATATAATGATGATGGAACATATAATGAAGATGAGAATTATAATGAAGAAAATAAATATAATGATGAGGAAGGTAGTGATGAAGGTCATATGAAAAAAATAGATGGAAAATTACTTGGATTAACAAAAAGAATGAAGAAAATATATATAAATAAAAAAGAAAATATATATCATAATCAAATTGGCATATACAAAAATGAAAAGCTCATGAAAAATGAAGATATTGAAGATAGGATGAAATATTTAATAATATTATTAAATGATACAAAAAAAAATAATATTAAAATAGAACGATCCATAATTATTAAGGAGTTACTTTTTTATTATACATATTATTATGAATATTCAAAAGAAATGATTAAATATTTATATTATATATTTGATATAAAAGAATTATATTTATTTCTTGAAATAAATAACATGCCTAAAGAAATACATTTAAGAACAAATACTTTAAAAATAACAAGAAATAATCTTATAAAAATATTGAAAAATCAAAATGTATCAGTGCAAGAAGGAGAATCTTGGAATAACGTAGGAATAATTATAAAAGATGTTAATACTAATGTCGGGTCATTAAATGAATATCTTTATGGTTATTATATCATACAATCATCTTCATCACTTATTCCAGTTCTTGAATTAGATATACAAGAAAATGATATGGTCTTAGATATGTGTGCAGCTCCTGGTGGCAAATGCACTTATATGTGTACTCTCAAAAAAAATAAAGGAGTTGTTTATGCAAATGATATAAATAAATTAAGATGTAAAGCTATAGAAGCTCAAGCTTCAAGAATGGGAATAAATAATTTAATTGTCACTTGTATAGATGCTTTAAAAATTCAAAAACATTTATCATTTCAATTTGATAAGATTTTATTAGATGCACCATGTAGTGGTACAGGTGTTGTTAATAAAAATAAAGCTGCCAGAAGAAAAACTATAAAAGAAATAAGAGATCTTGCTCAAAAACAAAAAATTCTTTTAAATAATGCAATCAATCTTTTAAAAAATGGAGGTATTCTTGTTTATTCAACATGTAGTATAAGTGTAGAAGAAAATGAACAAGTCATAAATCATATACTCAAAAAAAGAGATGTGAATTTATTACCAACAAATATTAATATAGGTGATCCTGGAATTACACAATATAGAAAAAAACAATTTTCAAGTAAAATATCATTATGTAAAAGAATTTATCTACATAAACATAATCATGATAACTTCTTTATAGCTAAACTAATCAAACGATCCGACGCCCTATTTACTAATACAAACAATAATCAAAATAAAAAAAAAAATAAAAAAAATAAACACAAAAAAAAACTAAATGAAAATCTAACAAACCAAAAAAAATTTGAACATAACAAAAATGAAATCAACAAAAATAATAAATTCAAAAATAAAAATAAAAGCAAAAACAAAAAGGAAAACAAAAAGGAAAACAAAAAGGAAAAGGAAAAGAAAGGAAATATTAAAAAACATAAAAATCAAAAGGAACAACAAACCTTAAATGTTACCAAGAAAAGTGAAAATTTTAAAGTAAAAAATAAAAAAATAAATAAAAAAAATAAGAAAGATAAGGAAGGAAAGAAGGAAAAGAAAAATAAAAAAAATAAGAAAGATAAGAAGAATATAAAAAATAAAGTATAAAAAGTAACACTGATATTATATATATATATATATATATATAAATTAATTAATAATGCATATCATGTTTAGTCATTTATGTTTATATAAATTTATAATAAAAAAAAAAAAAAAAAAAAAACTTTTCATCTATTAAAACTAATTTTTTTTTTTTTTCTTATAAATATTTAAAATGTGTTAAAAATTATGTCTATGTTAATATAACATATACAAAGTTTTATATAATATTACAAACTGTAATTATATATATATCTCAAAGGATACGAATATATATTTTTAAATTCTTTCTCTAATCCATTTCTTTTATATCATAAAAAATATTTATATAGAATTGTGCTTTTATATATAATATTTTGTTTACCAAAAAAAGAAAAATTAATAATACGTCAGAAAAAAAAAAAAGGATATATGTTGAATTAATCTGTATCTCAATCGTTTTGAATATATATGCACATATATATACATAAAAATTAAACATTTTTATGGGTTACTTTTTTTAAAAAATGTGGACAACAAAACAAACACATAAAAAATAAAAAAAAATATATATATATATATATATATATATGTGGAGAATATAATATTTATATCTTTTAATGTTAATATAAAAGCTACATAATTATCGTCTCAAAAAAAAAGAAAAAAAAATTTTGTTGTTTATGCGAAATAAGTGCATTTAAAATATATATATATATATATAATATATAATACAACAAAAAAGAAAGAAAAAAAAAAATGAAGAAAAAATTTTCATTTCAAATAGGAATATAAATTATTCATTAAATGTTCAATGGCTATACTGTATTTTAAATTTTCTTTTCTTTAGAGGTTATCACAATTATACATCTTCCTAGTCATTTTTCTCATACGACAAAAATATATGACAAAAGAGTATACAACCATCTTTTATTTTTTTTATATTTTATATCTTCTTAATAGTCACTTTATATTCTCATTTCATTCAAAAAAAAAATAAAAAGAACAATATACCATATGTATATATTCATTTTTATAAGGTTAGACGGTATATCCAACTTATAACCATGGATACATAGGTCTAAATAAATAAATATATATATATATTTTTTTTTTTTTTTTTTTCAAAATATGCTTAGCCATTCTACAAAAGATCCATTTCGTGAATATTCGCAAAGGCTCATGAAAAAGAAAAAAAAAAAACCTGAACAAGTCAGAAAATATGAAAAAGTCAGAAAATATGAACAATTCAGGAAAAAAAAGAAAAAAAAAATATATATACACAACATAACAAATGTTTTTATAGAACCACATAAAATGTTAGAGAAATTAAAAGGGATCATGAAGAAAAAGTGTTTCTTTGTTTTATCTCATAATGTAGATAAAAAGAATGAAGAAATGTTGAGAAATTCAAAAAATGAAATAAAATTTATATACGAAAACTTTCTAGAAAATGAGGATGAAATAATAAGTAAATCTAGTAATAAATTTTTAGATACATGCAACCATGGACAAATAAAACCATGCTCTTTAAAAAAATGTTATAATAAGGATGATGTAAAAGTAAATTCCTTAAATGATATGGAAACTCAATTAAAGTTAAAAGTGTTAGACAAAAATGTAGAAGATAATGAAAATATAGAAAATAAAAAACTTATGGACGAATCAAAAATAGAAATATTAAAAAATATGTCTTATAAAGAAAATAATATATCTTCAAGTATAAAAAAAAAAGAGAATGATTACAGTGCAACTAATGAAACTTATGAAAATTTTTTAGTAAAAAATAATTATATGAGACAAAATAAAAATATTCATATGAAATGGATAAGAGAAAAAAAAGAAGAAGAATCTTCTGAAAAAATAAATTATATGAAATCAAATAATTTTGTTTTAAATAATAATAAGATAAAAATAAATTTTGACAAAACAAAAGTTAAGTTTGTACATTTAAAAAGTCCAACCATAAAATTAGTAAATCCACATAAACATAAAAATATAAAAGAAAATATATACTTAAAGAATATTTATGATTTGAAAAATGAAAAGACAAAAAATATATTCACAAATTTTATAAGAAAAGAAAATAAAAATGAAGAGATAAAAGAACAGGAACCAAATAATTTTAAGAAGAAGATGTTAAATAATACTATTAAAAGGAAAATTATATTTTCAAATATTTATAAAAATTATTTGATACATAAATATAAATCTAGCAATGAATTTTTAAATAAAAATAGATTTAATTCGAAAGGATTTATTATGAACCAATTTCTTAATATAAATTCGTTGACAGAAAAGGATACAAATACAGATAATATAAAATTACAAGAAAATGACAATACAAATAATATAATAGATAGTAAAAATATTAGAAATATAAATACATCTAATAGTAATAGTAATAGTAATATAAACAATGTGATAAAGAAAAATATATTTCATCGGAGTGAATATAATAGAAATGTTATAAATACAAATATTTGTAATAGAAAAAAGTTGAAAACAACATATTTAAATTTTTTACCTAAAGAAAAGAAAGGATATTTGAATTTTTTTTTACATGATATATATCGTCTTGATAGAACATTTAAATTAAGAAAAAAAAATAAAATATATAGAAAAGATAGAATAGTAAAATTATTTGTAGATAATGATAATGTATATATTAAAGATTTTAAAATATATCAAAATGAAGAAAGATATAAAAATGTTTTATCAAATATAAAGAATATACAAATAATGAAAAGAGATATATTAAGTTTGCCAGATAATCCATTACATTTATATGAACTTGAAAATTATAAATGTAAAACAAATACAAGTATATATATACCAGCTCTAAAAATAGAGATTGAAGATATGAATCTTTTTAAATACAAAAATACATGGTATGAACTCTTTTTTTATAATAATCAAAATAATAAAGATACTTTATATAATTATCAAATAATGCGTCTAAATTTTGAACTGATGGTTTCTAAAATAAAAGACATTGTTATTATTGATAAGAATACTCAACATTTTAATTATCCATATATTTATAATGCATATTTAGTACCACCTATAGATGTGCACCAACTAGATAATTCTTTAAGAATACAAAAAATAACTAGCGATAGTACCTTTATAAATAATGGTAACTGGACATTTTTTAGAAAAAAAAAAAAAAAAAGAAATAGTTATGATATAAATATGAGAAGAAATAAATATTATATAGATAATTGTTCTACTATCAAAGCTGTTAAGAAAAATTTCCATCTACATTTAAAAAATGATATAGATTTTACCTATAAATTAAAAGAAAATGAAAAGAAATATAATCATAATAATGTATGTAATAATAAAAGTAATACATTAACTATTGATAAAAAAAATAAACAAAATGATGATAATTATATGAACTTCTTTGAAAATAAAAATGAAAGTATATCAAATCAAAATATATTAAATGAAAAACCAAATGTTGTTAATATATATAATAATATAATTCATAAATCAAATGAACTTTATAAAAATACAGTTTCCATAAAATTAATACCAAATTATATATTTGAATCAAATGTAGATATAAAGAACTCACATGAAATATTAGACAATAAAAATGATGTTTCTATATTTTATAAACAAAATAAAAATATTTCTTTTTATGATGATATTATATATGATTGTTCATCTATATATATGACATTTAGTAATAGTAAATTAGAGCCCTTTTATCCTTATATTAGTAATAACCTTTTTTTTCTTTTTCAATATTATTATAATTATTTAATAAATATCATTAAGCAGGTTAATATAAATAAAATAAAATACAAATCTATTTTATCAAAAGGGAAATATTTATCCTATGGTAATAAAAATGTGGAAACAAATAAAAAAATGGGAACAAATAAAAAAATGGGAACAAATATAAATGTTGAAACAAATAAAAATGTGGAAACAAATAAAAATGTCGAAACAAATAAATATATGGAAAATCATAAAAACCTTTTTTATAATAATAAAAATAAAATTCTGAAGAATATAAAAGAGGGTACAGTAAATAAATTCATGTATATAAAAAGAAATCGTGCTTTGACATATAATATATATAAACATAAACTTATAGAAAATACAAGTTATTTAACTAGGAATAAAAACAGCTTTTTTAAAATACCTAGAAAAACCCAAATACATAATTTTAAAATAAGGAATTTCTTAAATTGTAAACTGTATAATTCTATTTTTGATACAATAAGAGAAAAAAATAGAAGCAAAATAAAAAAGGAGCTGTCTAAAGAAGAAGTAGATGTACCAATTTTTTTATGGGTTATTTTTGGAGGAAAAGATATGAAGTCAATGGATTCTTTAAATATTGTCTATAAAGTATTGAGATATGCAACTGAAATTCCTCCAGATGAATATCAAAAATATATAAGAAGATTAAAAAGAATTCAAATAAATAAAAGTGCAAATGGGAAAGTACAAAAAGATTTTCCTATTAATAATAAGTTCGAGAAAGTAAAACAAGAAAAGGAAAGAATCAAATATAAATATGAAAATAAAAATTTGATAAAACCAAATGTAATAAATAAATATATAACAAATAAAAATCAAACATATTATGCTTCTCAAAAATTTCATGAGTTGCCAAAAGAACTATTTTATGATGCCAATTTATATAATACATCTATAGAAATTTACAAAAGAATTTTAGAATATTATGATAATTATAAAGAAAAATATAAAGAATATGGACCAAACAATTATGATGAATTTCTTCAGTATTATAAGAATATAAAAAAAAATAATTACTATGATAATATGTATATTCATACACCTAATGTTAGGACACACATACAAAATAGGAGGAGAACTCTTAATGAATTCGATGAAGAAAAAAATAAGAAAAAATCTTTTAAAAAATACACTAGATGTGTCAAATTTGCACAGGTGAATTCAAACAATAAAAATAATTATGTGGATAATACATTAAAAATAAGTGAAACCACAAGTTTTATTAACAAAGAAAAGGGTATGTTGGAAGAAATAAATGAACAAAATATATGTCAAAATGTATGTCAAAATGCATGTCAAAATGTATGTCAAAATGTATGTCAAAATGCATGTCAAAATGTATGTCAAAATATATGTGAAGAAAAAAATGAGGGACAGATTGAAGACATATGTGATGAGACACATGAAGGGACCAATAACCAAACAGACCAAGAAACACATAAAAAGATTTATAACAAAATATATGATGAAACATACAATATATTTAGTGCACAAAAAAATAAAGCAGACTCAGAATGGTATGGTTTATACATGGAACCAAGTGATAGTGAAAATAGCGATGTAAACAAAGATGATGAACTTTTCAATTTTATATCTTATCATATGCAGGGAAGAAATCCCTCTTTTGAAAAAAAAAATAAAAAAAATAAAAACTGGAATAAGGATAAATTAAATTATACAGATATATATGGTCCAGTTATTTATAAAAAGAAAAGGAAAAATCAAAATGCTCAATATGCATTTTTATTGTTAGATTATCCTGCATATAATAATAGTATAGGTCATCCGTCTCCTTTAACATTCAAAACAAGTGCTATATCAGCTTTAAAAGTTGCCATAAAAGAAATTAAGGAAAAGAATAAAAACAATAATAATATATCAATAAATATATTTGGTTATTCTTTAGGTTGTTGTGTTACTTTACAATTAGTTTTAGATATTGCTAAAAGTTTGTATAACGATTTTTTTGAAGATATTAATAAGGTGTGTTATGAAGGAAAAGAAATCGAGCCAATTAAAGAGATAAAGAGTGAAGGTAATTTATATGTAAAATTAAATCATAATAATAACAATAATGATGAAAAAATAAATGAATATGTATATGATGAAAAGAAAATATTGACATTTCAAGATATATTAGGTGATCAGATAAATTGTTCATCCTCTAGTATTATGAAAGAATATATTTTAAATCGTAAAACATATAATAATAATAATGAAAAAAAAAACATAAATGAACAAGATAAAAAGAGAGATGATTTTTCTGATAATATTTTATGTCCTATAAAAGCTAATGATTATTCTGATAAAAATATAATTACAAAAAAAAATACAGATGACAATTATATAAATTTTGATAATATAAAAGAAAGGAATTACCATATGGATAAAAAAATTACAATAAATGAATTATTAAATAAAGTAAGAGAAAGAAAGAAAAGAAAAGACGAAATATTAAAAGAATATTTAAAAATTACTGTTGACAAAGTTATATTGATTGCTCCATTTACTAATACACAACAACTAGTAAAAAGTGTTGTTAATAATAGTGTCCTATTTTTATTAAGCTCCTTTATTATGAACAAAAAATGTTCTTATGTTCATTGGGATAATATGATTGTATTAAAAGAATTGTTTAAAATAATTAATGATTTTAAAAAGAATAAATATTTAAATGATATCTTTTATAATTTACAAATTGATTTTATACATGGACAAAAAGATACTCTTGTAAATTATGAAATGAGTATGAAATTATATCATTTAACAAATAAACTCATTTTAAAATATTCTCTAAATAATATCAAAGCTTTTTTACATATATTCAAAGATGATTGTCATTCTTCTGTTTTTAATTCTGAAGCAGAAAATAAAATCTTACAAATCATGTTTAAACCATTGAAATTACATCCTTTCAGTACAATCAACGTACATAAAATACATTATAATCTTTACAAAGATATTTATTTGTTAAAGACAACCTATTTAAGATTTATAGCTAGCGCTAGCTCAAAAATTATAAATAGCTAGCCAAGAAAAAAAAAAAAAAAAAAAAAAAATATATATATATATATATATATATATATTATACATTTCCCTTTTCAACTTGTTCACAAAAAGGGTGAAACATTCATAGCATTATAAATAAGAAAAAATATATATATATATATTATTTTACAAAGAGATAATTTTAAATATTTCCTTTTTTTTTTATATAATTAAACTATGCTTCTTTTTTTTTTTCTTTTTTTTTTTTTTTGGCGTTTTTGTTAAAAAAAAAAAAAAAAGGTAAACAAAATTATTTTGACAAGTATATATATAATATAATATGTATGCAACTATATATTATCACAATTGAAAAGAAAGAAAAAAAAAAAAAAGATATATATGTATACCATATTATAATGGTTTACAAAATTTTATTTTTATTTTATTTTATTTAAAAAAAAAGAGAAACTAAAAATTACTGGATCTATCTTAATTTCACATGTCAATTACTCTTGATAATTTTTGAATTCTGTTAAGTAGGATATCCCCCTGAAAAAATTAAAGAAAAATAAAAAATAAAATGAATACATATACATATATATATATATATATATATATATATATGGTCACTTTCACAATTTCATATTATTTACAAAATATATATATATATATATTTTAAATGAACCATAGTATACCTTTTTAATAGTATTTTGATACATTGTGTTTCTCTCATTTGGTTGATTGCTCTCAATCGATCCATTGACTTTATCAATTTTACAGTTTAATTTTCCATTTGCAATAAATGATGATATTTCACTTTCAATAAATTCTTCACTAACTCCAAAAGCAAAAGCCATATTTTTAAGAGTCACATTTTTAAATGGTTCTAAGAATTGTTTGTAAGCTCTTACTCTAGTATTTCTAATAAAATATCTGTAATGCCTACCTAAATATCTATCTCTTTTTACTCTCATGGCAATCTTTATGGTTTTCTCCATAAAAGTTCGATAATCACAATGATAAAAGGAATGTAAATAAGTGTGTAAATCTTCATCACTGCTTGTGATTTGTAAAATTACAGAACTGTTTAGAATCTTCTTGTCCAAAACGGTTCTTTCTTCTGTCATCTAAAGATAAAATTAAATAAACATATAAATATAATATATATAATATATATAATATATATATAAATGTTAGCTTATATCAAAGTGAAAGATACATATTGTGATATATATTAATAAAATGTATCTATCTATGTTATTTATTTTATTTTTATTTTTTTTATGATAAAAATATATAAGTATATATACAATAATATTAATATATATATATATATATATATATATATGTGTTGTATTATTTGTTTACTATTCCAAGAATAACGACGTAGAATATAATTTTTTCATATGATATAATTTCTGTAGCTGTAAATGTAGAAGCTGCGTCTATCAATATTTTTGATGCTTCTGCAAAATTTCTTGTCATAATATAATTTAATGCTTCATATATTTTAAGTTTATTTTTTCTTTCCCAGTCTCCTCCCTTCTCCATTTGTGTTCTAGCTTGTTCTAAGTATTTCTTTAAATTCTTAACATCGTTATAAAATATACAAATTCTTATCATAGTAAGGAGGATGTCTAGCTTCATGCCCATACCGATTCCTTTTTTATAAGTTTCTTCATATTCCTTAATGGCATTATCCTTAAAAAAAAAAATAAAATAAAATAAAATAAATAAATAAATAACAAATAAATAAAATGAAACAATATATTTAACCTTTCACAGTTCATACAATTATGTATAATGTACAGAATATTAAAAATTAATATTTCCCATTTATATATATTAAAAGGAAGGAAACATTTTAGATATAAATGAAATTTAAAATGTGAAGGGCCTTGTGTTCATACAACTCAAAAGGAGTGTATAAAAATCATATTGATTTATTATATATATATATATTTATTTATTTATTTATTTATTTTATTTTCCTTTTTACCTTATCACTTATTTTACAGAAAAAATTTGCCTTGAGTAAAACATCATTTTTGTTATCTAAAGAATCAAAATTTTCAGCTGACTCGGACAGTTTATTTTCTATTTCGTTTAATTCTTCATCAGCTTTTTCTTTTAAACTTTTATAAAATTCTTCATCAAAATTTAAATTTAATTCATGACATATATAATTATAATAAGGATACATATGATTTTTTTTTATTTCATCAAAAAGAGATTGTAATAATTCATTCCTTTCATTTATTGATATATTAGATAATTGTAAAAGATAAAATAAATCTGCTAGGTGAAAATTTGGATAACTGTTTTTATTCAGTTCACAATTTTCTTCTTTATTATCTTCCATTTTTTTAAATTATCGTACAAAAATTAAAACGTAAAAAATAAATATATATATAATACACAATTATTTGATATTTTTGAATATACAAAATATTTAACCTTTTTAATACAACTTGGAGATTTTCTTTTTTTTTTTTTTTTTTTTGTAAAAATCACTGTGAAATTATATATTTAAAAATATATATATATTATATATAATACATATTATTTGTTATGATAATATTATATATGAACCGTATACATATTATTATACAAATGATTATTATTATTATCAACATATATGATGGATCAATATATTTTAGTTTTTATAAAATTAAGAATACATAAAAAAAAAAAAATATATATATTAAATAATATATAATTCACATGATCAATTTTTTTGTACTAATATAAATATAAATAAATATATATAATATAATACATATATATATATATATAATATAATTTTTGCCTGAAAAAATAGGTTATATATATATATATTTTTTTTTTTTATAAATAGATCGGTATTTTTTATTTTACAAGATATTATAATTTAAATAAAAAAAAATCATAATACTGTAAATTTGAACATGGTCATATGTACTCAAATAAAAAAAAAATAATATTATGTGATTTTTTTTTAAATGATATATATATATATATATATATAATATATTAATATGTTTATGTAAATATATATCATACAGTTTTATTCTCTGAATTATTATATGATTACCAAAAGAAGAGTGTTCTATTTTATTTTATTATTTGTTAAAAAAAAAAAAAAAAAATTCATGTTAATATTTTATATATAATTTATATTTAATAAAAATGTATGACCACTTCCAAATATATAAAGTATTTATATTTCTTTAACCTGTTTAATGATCATATATTCAAAAAAAATATTTTTCTTCTTTTTTTTTTTAGAAATATATAAATATATATTTATATGATTGTATAATACATATATAAATATATATGTGTATATTTTAACCCCTTATTCTTATATATACAGTTATTAATTCTTTGGTAAAATATATAATACAAAGAACTATACATTCAAAGCAAATAATGTGCACTGTAATTAATATATATAATATATATATAATATATATATATATTATAGACATATAAAAAGAAAAATATATATATATATATATATATATATATATGTAAAAAAGGAAAAGAATAAGGGGTTAAAATATACACATATATATTTATATATGTATTATACAATCATATAAATATATATTTATATATTTCTAAAAAAAAAAAAAAAAAAAAAAAGGAAATCATAAAAATATAATATATATATATAATATATATATATATAATATATATATATTTATATATTTATATATTTTCATTTGGGCTTAAATTGAATAGGTCCTATTAATTGGTCTGCATTAATTCAATTCGATATTGGTGTGTTTTGACCATTTGTATTGTTGAAAAAATCATTCATAAAATTTCTGGGCATATTAATATTACCAATTCCAGATATGGAATTAAAATTTTTAAAAAATGGTAAATCGTTTTGATCGTTTTCAAAAGGATTTTGCATAAAACCCAAAACTCCTTTCATCATATTTTCTAAATTAGGATTGTTGAGGTGTTCAAATGGTTTGTTTCCTTTTCTTAAAAAAACATTACCAGATGAAGCATTACATGTTGTAGATATATGTTTTCTACTTAGACTACTTGAGAACTGGATGGTGAAGGCATTAGCCTTTTGTTGAATTGGTTTATCACCTTTTTGTCCTTGTTCTTCTTTTTGTTCTTCTTCCTTTTGTTGTTCTCCTTTTTGTTGTTGTTGTTGAGATTCTGTGCAATTTCCTTCAATTAGAAGAGTTACATTTTTTAAGAAGGTTGAATAAACTTTATCCTTGTTAAATGGTAAGTCATTTAATTGATCTTTATCTTCTTGCATATTATCTCCCAATTGTTGTTCTTGTTGTTGTTGTTCGATGTGTTCATTTTGTCCATCAAAACTTACAACGTGGGAACTTTGTTGAGAATATGAAAAAGATTGATTTTCCATAGAAACATTATTATTATTTTCATTTAATACAACACTATCTTTTTGAGATAAATCTGGGTTTTGTTCTTTTTTAATTTTCATTGCTCCAAAAGGATTAAAATCAGAAAAGAATTGCTCACTGATTTCTTCAATATTCATATGATGATCATCATTAAAATCATTTTCAATTTGATTCTTATTATTTGTGTCTCTATATATCTGGAAAAATTTTCTTCTTAATTCAGAAAAATATTTTACACATACCTTTTGAAAATCTCTTCTAAAATTAGAAAATTCATGTTCAGATGGCATAACCTTTTTCATATATTCTAATAAATTATTTTTAAATTCTTGAGAAGCTTCTTTAATAAATTGTATATTTTCATCAGAAAATACTTTTTGCATACCAGATACTTTATTATCAAATATAACATCAAATTTATTTATTGAACATGTAAGTCCATTACTTGTTGTTATTGAAAAAATAAAATTATCCATATTTTCTGAAAAAACATCATTTATAATATCTACATATTTTTGATGACTTCCATTTTCTTTATCTAGTTTTGCTGTCAAAGTATGAACAACTTCAGAACCCTTTGGTGCAACTACATCTCCATAAATGGAAGATGACAAATAAAAGAAAATTAAAAAGATACATAAAACTTTCTTAATCATTTTGAAATAATCAAACCAAAAAAAATAATATCAATCAATCAAACAAATATATATATATATATATATATAAAACTTTATCTTAAAAAATAATTAAAAAAATTAAAACACATACGTAATTGTTAATATATAAATATATATATATATATGTATATATTTATAATTGTAGGTAAAATTATTTCAATTCTTAATTATTTCTTTTTCCTTCAAAAATATATTTATATATATTATTTTACATATAATAATAATATAAACATATATATAATATATATATATATATATATCTTAATTCTTTTTCTTAATCACACTATAATAGTATATATATTATTAATTATATAATATAAGAATATTCTTTTATACATATAATATAGAAATATATATAAAAAATTTACAATGCAAAAATTAAGGGGAAAAAATAAATAAATATATACAAATATATATATATATATATATATTATATGTTAAAAAAAAAAAAAAAATTGTATATTTTACAATATATATATATATAATTATATATTTTATTTATTTATTATTATGTAAATAAAATATTATATATATTATATTTTATAAGAAAAAATAAAAAGCCTTAATTTTATTCTTTTTTGTTTTTCTTATTTTTTCAATATATTATAATAATATATAAATATATATTAATTATTTTGTCAAATGTTATATATTTATATATTATAAAAAAATAATTTAATTTTAATATTTGAATTGCTGTAAAAAAAAAAAAAAAAAAAAGTAATTTTTTTTTTTTTAAAGAGCCTAAAAATTATATTTATATGAAATAAATATTAT
>NC_031491.1:960081-961064 GCF_001602025.1 Plasmodium gaboni | reverse complement strand
TTAAATAATTACATATCATCATCTTATAATTTGTATGTTTTGAATTATGTAGATATTAAATTATTAAACGCAACGGCTCAAGCTCACCCCTACGATGACACTTATATGTCCTCATCAGTAGAATCAGAGGATATGATGAATGAGGAGGAATATGAAAAGTATGATTTAATTAATCATGTGCAAAAGAAAAAAAATGGAATACCTGTCAAAATAAGATATATTAGGGATACCCTCGATGATGAAAATTCAAAATATGTAATTGAAATACCGAAAAAGGATTTGAAGGGACACGAAAATAAAAATCACATCAAAGCAGGTACAAAAATTTAAATATATAAATAAATATATATATATATATATATATATATATATATATATTTATATTTATATTTATATTTATATTATTTATTTTTTTTAGTTCTTTGGGGGAATAGTAAAAAGGGATTAGAAATAAAATTGCCAGGAACAAACAATTTCATTCCACAAATGAAGATAAAATGAGTATTTTTTTTTTTTTTTCTTAACTGATTATTCATTTAAAAAAAAAAAAAAATAATTTGTTTATTATCCTTTTTACAAACATATTATAAATATATATATATATATATATAATAAACATATTATCTGATGATCAAAAATTTTTTCTGTATTTTTTTACAAAACTTTATATAATTGAAAATATTTATAAAATATGCATATATATATAGATTTATTTGTTCCATTCTGAAATAAAAATAAAATGAAAAAAAAAAAAAAAAAAAATTTTTGTTATACAATTATATATTTATATTCTTTTATTGTTATTATAATTAATATATAATATATATATTGAAAAAATTTAACACATTTTAATTCAATACAATTAAATATTATTATATATATATATATATATTTATGTTATTTATTTAAATATAAATAAAAAATTGTTGTATTCGCAATATTATTGAGGTTATATATAAATACATTTTATATATATGTGAAAA
>NC_031491.1:957097-959981 GCF_001602025.1 Plasmodium gaboni | reverse complement strand
TATAATATATTTGAAAAAATTACACGCCAGTTAATTATTAAAAAAAAAAAAAAAAAAAAAATTAATAAATATAAAAAAAATATTATAAATATTATATATATATATATATATATATATAATATATTTATATAATTTGTTATTTTTAAAATTATATATTTTCTATTTCTTTTAAAAGAAATGCTGGTAATTTAAAAGCAGCTGAGTGGTTTTCATAATTATAATATTTTAAGTCAGCAAATTCTTTGGATTCTAATTTTTTATTTGGTTTTGTTAATCCGCTATCTGTCTTTGAACAGCATAATATACCTAGCACAAAAAAAAAATAAAATAAATAAAATAAATAAATATTACATATATGTATCAATATATATATGTTATTTTTTTTTGTGGCGGCGCCCCCTTCGAGGAGGCAATTAAATATGTTTTCTATAAAAATTTAATCTTTATAAAAACATTTTTTTACCTATACACCCACATGGATATGTAGGTATAGATATATTTGCATATTCCACTTTCTTAAATAATTTTTTTGCATATCCAATCATATTCTTAATTGTTCCCACGTGTATCCATAGTGATTCGCACTATAATTAAAAAGAAAAATAAGACAAAAATATAATATATATATATATATTTATTTATTTATTTTTCCATATATATATTCCTTCTTACCTGTGAGACACAGTAACCGTTAGGCTTTAGGGCGTTATGAATTTTTTCATAAAAATTTTGATTAAATAATGATTCAGCTGGTCCTATTGGATCTGAACTATCTACAATAATAACATCATAAGTATTTGTTACATTTTCTAAAAATTTACTTGCATCTTCAATAAAAACATTAACTCTTTTATCTTCATAACCACAACTAATATTCTTAAAATAAATTTTGGATACTTCAATAACGGTTTCATCAATTTCACATATATCAATATTTTCAACAGATTTATATTTACACAATTCTCTAATGATACCACCATCACCACCACCTACAACTAAAACGTTTTTGGGTTCTTTAGAAACAGTCATAGGAACATGTGTCATCATTTCATGATAAGCAAATTCATCTTTTTCAGTTAATTGAATTACACCGTCTAGGACTAAAACCTTACCATACGTCGTACTTTCAAATACTAGAACATTCTACAAAAAAAAAAAAAAAATAAAAAATAAAATATATATATAAATGAAAATATATATACATATATATAATAAATATATAATGATTTATTAATATATCCTTTATTTTTGTTACTTGAAATTTTGATTTTGTTTCATATATGATTTTCTTTATCTCCAAACTAAATGCTTGGCCTGGCCACATAATTGAATATTCACTAAACCATTTTTTTGAAAAACAAAAATGAGAAAGATGAAATTTATTTTTCAAGTGATAATAAGCAAGAGAACATAAGCCTCCCAATAATACAACACTTAATTTTAATTTATTATTTGATATTAATCTATCCATCTTTTTTCACAAAATTTAATATAATATAATATAATATATATATATATATATATATATAATATTTATAATATATTAATATAAAAAATAAATATACAAATAATTTTATATATATATATATATATATAATTATTTATTTATATTTAATATTATAATAAAAATACTTCCTAATCTTTCTCCTTTTTTCTCTTTCAATAGTACTATATATTCTTTCTTTTTCCTATATTATTATTATTATTATTATTATTATATATTTATGTACTTAATTATTTTATGTAATTTTTTTTTTTTTTTTTTTTTTTTCTTCAATTATCCAAATGAGATGATATTAATAAGTACATCGATATAAATATATTTTTATATATATTAAAATTATCATATATACTACTATTATATATATATATATATATAATATTTATTTTTATTTTTGTGGGTAATTATACTAATAATAATATATATAATAATATATATGATGATATTATATATATAAATATATATATTTATATATGATCAATTTTATAATATATATATATATATGTATATATATTTACCTATCCCCTTTTTTATTTTTTTTTTTTAATAATTAACTGGCGTGTAATTTTTTCAATATATATATTATATATTAATTATAATAACAATAAAAGAATATAAATATATAATTGTATAACAAAAATTTTTTTTTTTTTTTTTTTTCATTTTATTTTTATTTCAGAATGGAACAAATAAATCTATATATATATGCATATTTTATAAATATTTTCAATTATATAAAGTTTTGTAAAAAAATACAGAAAAAAATTTTGATCATCAGATAATATGTTTATTATATATATATATATATATATTTATAATATGTTTGTAAAAAAGATAATAAACAAATTATTTTTTTTTTTTATAAATGAATCAGCTAAGAAAAAAAAAAAAAAATACTCATTTTATCTTCATTTGTGGAATGAAATTGTTTGTTCCTGGCAATTTTATTTCTAATCCCTTTTTACTATTCCCCCAAAGAACTAAAAAAAATAAATAATATAAATATAAATATATATATATAGATATACATATATGTATATATATATATATTTATTTATTTATTTATATATATATATTTAAATTTTTGTACCTGCTTTGATGTGATTTTTATTTTCGTGTCCCTTCAAATCCTTTTTCGGTATTTCAATTACATATTTTGAATTTTCATCATCGAGGGTATCCCTAATATATCTTATTTTGACAGGTATTCCATTTTTTTTCTTTTGCACATGATTAATTAAATCATACTTTTCATATTCCTCCTCATTCATCATATCCTCTGATTCTACTGATGAGGACATATAAGTGTCATCGTAGGGGTGAGCTTGAGCCGTTGCGTTTAATAATTTAATATCTACATAATTCAAAACATACAAATGATAA
>NC_031491.1:953603-956850 GCF_001602025.1 Plasmodium gaboni | reverse complement strand
TATTTTATCACCTTGTTGTGCTGTTTCATTGTTTGTATAAATAATTTTCTTTAGGTTGGATGATTTTCTGTTACTTTGATTTCTAGGAACAAAATGCTTATAAATATTATTAGATATATTATTTAAGATACTATAAAAATTCCATTCATTCATTTTATTAAGATTTTGTTTTTCTTTATTACTATCTTTTTCTTTATATTTATCAACGGCTGTTGTATAATATGGTAATGTTTTCAATGTAGTTTCTTTTGGTGGGATATAAGTATTTATATTATTTAATTGAAATGGAGAAAGAATATTACCATTAATATTATTAAAGCTATATATATCTTTTACAAAATTACTTATATTTATATCATTATATTTTTTTATATTATAACACCATTTTTCTATTGTTGTTATTTGCGTTAATAATTGTATTTGTCTTAATCTTTGAATTAAGGCACTCACCCATATTCTATTTCTTTTCTCATTTCCTAGAACCCAACATGATGATAATAACATTTCAAAAATATTTTTTATCTTATCTATTTTTACATTGTTCTCATTCAAATATTTATTTATTGATATCATAGAACCACTGAATATCTCTATACACTTGGAGTTTAAAAATGCATCTGTTTCTTCTTTAACCCATACAGCTTTTTCCTTCCTGCAAATTCCAACATCCTAAGGAAAAAATGAAATATTATGCAAAGATATGCACATAAATGTATACATATATATATATATATAATATATATGTGTGTGTGTGTGTGTGTATATATTTGTTCACATATATTTATATATATATATATATATATATTTTTATGTTTTCTTTGAACTTACGTCGGCTAAGAGAGAAAAGTACTCGTTCGAAAAGAGCTGAATAATTTGCAAACCTGTTAAGTGAGAATTACTTATATAAATATTATGATAACTAAAACATTCAGCTATTCTTGGCAAAATATAATCAAATTGGTATCCGAAATATTCTTGTAAATCTTGTATTAATTCATTTTCTTCTTCTATTTGTGATACTTTTAATTTCTGAGAATGATATATATGTTCAATTAAAGAAGGCATCCAAGAAAAAATGTTTGATTCATTATATTTGACTGCGTATGCTATACAAGCTTTTACATATTTTATAATTGAATTTTTATTATTAAAAAATAAAGGAGTATATAAATATGAATATCCAAATAAATATAAACTATTTTTATATATCACACGGTTTTTTCTTTTTTGAACATATAAATAATGATATACTACTTCTTTAATACATTTCATATTTTTTAAATCATCTACTATTTCTTCATTCTTCTCATAATTATATTTATTAAAAAAATGTAATTCACTATATAATTCTAATATACGACCACCTAAAACTATCAATTTTTCATAATAACCAATACCACCATTTGTTATATCAGTAAAACAAGTATTTAAAGATTCAGTATCTATATTTCGACAATTCTTAAAACCAAACCAATTATATAAATCCGTATATATATTACAATATACATTTGGGCATATACTCATACTAGAATTATAGCAATAATTATCATTCTCCTCAAAATTTTTTTGTCTTTCATATATTAAATTATCCATCACTTTCTTTATCTCATCTTTACATGATTCATCATTCTTCCTCTCAAAATATGAACACCCATTCACATGTCTAATATTCATTTTTTTTTTTTTTTTTAAATTAAATAAATTATTATTTATATTTTTAATAATATATTTTTTATTTTTTTACATTCCCATTTATTATTATTATAATTAGTGATTAATTTTTTTTTTTTTTGTATAAGATGTATATCAACTTTTGGATCAATATATATATTAATTAAATATTATAATACGGAATATATGAAAAAAAAAAAAAAAAAAAAAAAACAGAAACACAATCACAATCACCAATTCATAGAACGAAACATATAAATGTATACATATATTTATATAACTTATGTCAAGAAATATTTAAAAGATTTTTATGAAAAAAATATAAAAGTGAAAAATAAAAAAATATACATACATATATATTATAATATATTTTTCATATATTTAATATGTGTGTAAATGGAGAAGAAACTTCAAAATTTTCATTCCATTATATATATATATATATATATATATGTGACTTTATTTTCATATTCCTAATATTTTAAATCTTTACATCTCAAATATAAACACCCATGGTAATATATTACAAAAAGTGACTGTCTTTTTTTGTTTTTCTTATTTTGAAATATTGAAGAATACATACAACATAATTATATATATATATATATATATATATATTTTATGAGTATTTATATTTATATAATAAAAGTTGCATTGCTTGTGCGCTATGTAAACATGCCTATCAGTTGAATATACCACAAAATTAAATTATTTATATATGTTTCATATTGTTGCTTTGTTTTTAGAAACAAACAAAAAAAAAAAAAAAAAAAATTAATAAATAAATATAAAGTAAAATAAAATGATAACAGAAAAGAAAAATTTAACTCATTTTAATTCAATACAATTAAATATTATTATATATATATATATATATATGTTATTTATTTAAATATAAATAAAAAATTGTTGTATTCGCAATATTATTGAGGTTATATATAAATACATTTTATATATATGTGAAAAAATATATATATAAAAAGTTATATGTTTTATATATATATAGTTGCATATGGTGCACGAATAATATACCTTCTGTTGTAAAATGGAAGAATAACGAAATGGTCTTTTCAACACACGTATATAAAAATATTATACATATAAATTTATTATATGTATGAATATATATATATATATATATATTGACTGTGTAAATTATTATGTAATAATAGTATTAATAGAAATCCTCAACTTTCTTTAATAATACTATTTTTTACAAATGTATATGCGTATTTATATCGTGTATTTTTTTATTAATGACCATACGGAATAATAAGTTATAACAAAAATATATGTACTTAACGAAAAAAAAAAAAAAATACATATATATATATATATATGTATATTTTCCTTATTCCCCACTATATTATTATATATATATCATCCCATTATATGTTAATCATACAGTATACTGTACAACAAAAATAATAAAATATTTATTTATTATCGTTTTATATTGTATTTTTGTTTTTTTTTTCTCTCTTTTTTTCCTGACATGTTAAGGTAAAAAAAAAAAAAAAAAAAAAAAAAAAAAAAAAAAAAAAAAAAAAAAAAAAAAAAAAAAAAAAAAAAAAAA
>NC_031491.1:942278-953303 GCF_001602025.1 Plasmodium gaboni | reverse complement strand
AAAATAATAATAAAATAAAATAGTACAGGAATAATAAATACATTATATTATATATATATATATATATATATATATATATATTTATTTATTTATTTATTTACCTAATAAGATATATAAAATATATATGTTATCATAATTCATTAATAAAAATTAAAAAAAAAAAAAAAGCAATTTTCATTATTCTAAAACATTCATAATTAAGTCTTTTCATAAATTTTAAAAGCATAAAATTATACATCATATATAAAACATTGAATATATGTATAGCTCCTAATAAAATCCTTCTTTTCTTTCTATTTCTTTTTCCATTTATTAGTATTACTATTATATTTTTACATTTTACATTTTATCCTTTTTATCAGAATGAGTTTAATAAATCTGTATAAAAAAATAAAAGATAAACATATGCAAAGAATTAAAATGTTTTATTTTATATACACGTTCATAGCTGTAATCTTTGCTACATATCAACTTTATAACTTGCAGATCGACAAAGGGAAACAGAATAATAATATTCAAAATAATCCACAACAAGAATTATTGCAGGCTGCTTTTTCATTTATGAATGGTCTCAAATTACCTAAAAACGGAGACATATTAAAATATTTATCATTATCTTAATATTATAAATAGACAACGCTATAATATATTATTTTCTTAAATAATATATATATTATATATATATATATATGTGTATAAAGAAAGAAAGATTTTTTTATCAAAATTAATTTCTTTTTAAAATAAGTTCATTTTTTTTTTTTTTTTTAAATACCAAAATTTACAACTGTGTAAATTATGTATACATAATTATTTTAAAAATATTATATTTTATTCTTTATATATACATATATATGTTTATATATATTATAAATATTATTGTATATAAACATATATATGTATTTATTTTTATTTTTTAATTTTTATCTTTACAAATGTTATATCTTGTATGTAGGGCAACACCCTTATATTTACATTTTTATAAGCTCTTTGTATATTTTGCATTTTTATACTTTGAAGGTTTTTCCTAATTCATAGAAAAGGAAAAAAACAAAAAAAAAAGAAAATTTTAAATCGCTAAAAAGTTAAATATAAATATAAATATATATATAAATATATATATATATATATATATGTATGTGTGGGTTTTTATAAAAAGTATAATAAAATAATATACAACAAATGAAAGAATAAAAATATTTTATTGAATAGGGCATTATATTATTTTACACTTTTCTGTTACAAAAACAATATAATATGTAAGAAGAGAAGACATGATGAAAAATAAAGAAAGCAATAATATAAAAAAAGAATACATATTAAATATATTATATGTAAAAAAAAAATAATCTGTAAAATAAGACATATCATTAGAAAAGAATTTCTCTTGATTATTATAATATAATGTTTGCTCATATAGAGTTTGCATTTTTTTATATACATTATTTTTTATATGACCACATGCAGATAGATTACCCAAACATATGTATTTGTCATTGTTTGTTTGTTTATCTTGATTTATAGAAATATGATCTTTATGTATAACTAATAAATCAGAATTGAAGAAGAGAATATTTTTATCATGTAAAAAAATGGAAGAATTAAATTTAGAATTATTAGTAGTAGGTTCTGATATAATATATTGTGTTTTTAAATAATTTAAAATGTTATATAATGAAAAAGCTTTTACATTTTTGTATGGTTCTTTTTCATATAATTTATGTATTTGTTCAAGATAATTAAAGAAATGATATGTAAATCTGTCAACAGTTGAAACACTTAAATAACTGCTAGAAAATAAGCTATAACTATTTTCATTTCTTTTAGAAGATGATAAAAAGAAGATATTATTAATTTTTTTTTTATTTACAAAATTTAGAATATCATCATAAAAACTATATCCTTGACATGTATCAACAATAACAAATATATATTTATAAAGATTTTTTATAAGTAATTCTTGTATATATATATTAAATTCAGAAGAACTAATTATATTAAATTCTTGAATTTTTAAAAAATTCACACCTCCATGTCCAGTCATATAAATAAATAAATTTTTCTCATTATTATCATAACTATATAATCTATTTTTTTTAGGTGTAAAAGCATCATATCTATGTCGGAGTACTCTTCTAATCTGTTCATCTCTTACATTATTATTTTTATAATCAATATTTAAATTATCATATAAATTTATACTTTCTGTCATAGGTTCTTTGTTTTCAATACTAGGAAATAATTCATATTCTCGAAAAATATTACCTTCTCTTATATTCCTACAATCACAAGCTTGATCGAATGGAATCATTAATAAAATATTCTTATCCATCGTATCACCAAAATTTTTAAGATATTTATATGTAATCAATAAATTAGTTGTATGTCTGTAATTAAAATAATGTCTTGATGTACTTAATGCTATAACATTGTTATTGATATAATTATTTTTTCTTAATTCTTCTAAAAATAAGCTATCTATATATTCCTTTTTATACTTCCCTTCTAGTTCTAGGTATTTACCTTTCATATTCTTTGTATCAAAGCCTGTAAAATTAACAGACCCCCTCACACATCTTCCCCACACAAAAAAAAAATATATATAAATTAAAATATTTATCTCCATTCATTCGATCACACAAAAGTAAAAGGATAATATAAAAATTGTTAAATAAATAAATATATATATATTAATATATATATATATATATATATTTTTTTTTTTAATTCAATTATGATAACCTTGTTTTCTTACATATCTAATATAAAAATACACATAAATAACATTCATATATATATATATTTATTTATTTATTTTATATTTTTTTGTTTTGTTGTGACTTCTTTAATTACATGGCTCATTATTCAATTGTCGAATAAAGCCAACCAAAAAGGAAACCATAAAATAAAATCCTTTAGTATTTATAAAAATTTTTTTTTTTTTCCATTTTTTTTTTTATCACCTAAATAATATAATTATAATATAATTATAATATAAATATGGTAAGAAATATAATATTATTCAAATATATATAAATATATAATATTATAAATATAATATAAATATAATATTATTATTATATAAATATAATATGTTTATAATATAAATATAATTTTATTGTAATATGATTATAATATACCTAATCAAACAAAAATACCACAATATAATTTCTTTTTTTTTTTTTTAAAGCATTATATGTGCATACATAATATACTAAGTAAAATAAAATAAATACTGTATATGAAAAAATAAAATAAAATAAAATACAGATTAGTAGACAATAATGATAAATACAAAAACACATACTAAAAATATATATATATATATATATATATATATATATATATATATTTTATATGTTTAATCTGTGAGTTCTTTTTTTTTTTTTTTTTTTTTTTTTTTTCGGTTGTTTTGTATAGACCATAAATGTTGTAACCATATACATGATTCATTTTATTACAAGTTCCTTTTTCATTTTTTTTCTTTTAACTTAAAAATGAATATGTTAACATGAATAAGTATTTTTTTAGAGAAAAAATTAAAAAATAAATAAATTCTTAAATATATAAAAATATATTTAATATATATATATATTATAATACTTAATAATTATATATAACATACATATTATAATTATTTTATATTCACATAAAAAATATCCTTCTCTTTTACAAGTATCATTTAATAATACCTTTAAATCATAATATATAGAATACAATTCAACAAGTCTATATACATTTTTATAATAAACTATTAAAAAAAATTTATATAACCTATGCGTAAAAAGATTCACATATATATGATATAAAATATATATATATATATATATATATATATATATTTAATAAAATAAATCTTTTTTAACATGTATATTTTATATACCTCTTTACATATATATGATATAAAATATATATATATATATATATATATATATATATTTAATAAAATAAATCTTTTTTAACATGTATATTTTATATACCTCTTTATTCACACATATATGTCATATATATATATAATATATGTATTTTTTTTTTTTTTTTTTTTTTTCTATATGAACATAAATTTATAATAAAAACGTACATTTGAAAAAGATAGAAAAGAAAAAAGTACGGCATTATATATAATATATAAATATATATATATATAAATATATAAATATATATATATTTATGCACATATACATATATATATATATAATATAATACATATGTATGTATTTATGTATGTAATATTATCGGTTGGATTATAAAGAAAATAATACAAATAAAAAAACAAGTTCAATAAAATAAACAAAATTTATAAAAAAAAAAAAAAAAAATTTCAAATTATGTAACAAAAAAAATTGACTATAAAAATATTAAAATATTTTAAAAAAATATATAAAAAAAAAAAAAAAAAAAAAAAAAAAAAAAAAAAAAAAAAAAAAAAAAAAAATTAAAAAAAAAAAAAAAAAAAAAAAAAAAAAAAAAAAAAAAAAAAAAAAAAAAAAAAAAAAAAAAAAAAAAAAAAAAAAAAAAAAAAAAAAAAAAAAAAAAAAAAAAAAAAAAAAAAAAAAAATTTAGAGAAGATGAACAACATGTAGATTATTCTGAACTTATTTCAGATATAGAAAAAAAAAAACATACAGATGATAAAAAAGAAAATATGTGTATAGATTCTTCTAATAAAAAAGAAAATATGTGTATAGATTCTTCTAATAAAAAAGAGAATATATGTATATATTCTTCTAATAAAAAAGAAAATATGTGTATAGATTCTTCTGATAAAAAAGAAAATATGTGTATAGATTCTTCTGATAAAAAAGATGAGGAGAATATAAAAAAAGAACATCAAAATAATGACGATGAAATATTAGAAAATATAAATAAATGTAATCAAATAGATATATTTATTGATAATAAAAATAAAATTAATTTTATATCAGAAGAAAATAAAAAGGAAGATATATTAAATATTAAAAAAAATATATATGAACAAGATACTACCTATAGTGATATACATCTTATAACTACAGAACATACTGATGAAGAAAAAAATATTCTATGTAATGAACATAATGAAGAAAAAATAATTACACAAAAAAATATACAAATTTCTGATAAGAAAATAAATATGAACTCTAAAGATAAGGAATATATTAATAAAATAAATAATAACAACTGTGACATACAAGGGAATCATCATCATGTATCTGATGAAAAAAATATGTTGATCAACGAAGACGTGACGAAAAATAATGACACATTCTCAAAAAAATTAAATAGTAAATTTTCAAAGGAGGAAAAAAAAAATGATAATGACAAGAAGGCCATTATTAATGATGATATTGTGTATGACATAAATGTAAGTATAAGTGTTGACGAGCAAAATGAAAATTTAAAAAGTGATAAAAATTTAAAGAGTGATGAAAATTTAAAAAGTGATGAAAATTTAAAAAGTGATGAAAAAATACAAAGTGATGAAAAATTACAAAGTGATGTAAAATTACAAAGTGATGAAAAATTAAAAAGTGATGAAAAATTACAAAGTGATGATATTTTAAAAAATAATAAGATTCTATCTTGTGAAGAAGAAGAGGAAGAAAATCTTTCCTTAGAAGAAATATTATATGAAACAACAGAAAGATCAAAAAGTTATAACCGCAAAAATTATGGACTTTTAGGTATCTTAAAAGTTATAAAAATGACAGACCCTAATTTAAATATATTAGCTATAGGTTCTGATTTAACAACATTAGGATTAAATTTAAATTCACCTAATTATATTTGTACATCTGTTTCTTCACCATTCTCTGAAAACCCTATAGAAAATGAAGAAGATTTTATCAAACCTATATCTTATTTAAATACACAATTTCAAATACGATTATCATTATTATTAAAATTACAAACAGAAACTTTATTTTATATTTTTTATAATTTACCAAGAGATGTATTACAAGCATATGCAGCATCAGAACTTTATATAAGAAAATGGATATATCATATTATATATAAAAAATGGTTTACCCCTAAAAATTCTACAAATAATATGAATTTAGAGAAATGTGATTCATGGATATATTTTGATCCAATAACATGGTCAAAAAAAACATATGATAATTATTTGAATATAAAAGATGATATAATGAATGTAGAGGATGTTACTAAATGCATTGAGCAAATAATTAAACTACAATCTTATTATAACATACACCAGCAAAATCATTAGAACAGGATTGTTCCCACGAAATAGATAAAAATTTATACACATATATGAAAATATTAATAAGTGCACATATATATATATATATATATATATATATATATTTATTTATTTATTTATTTATATTACCTTTCATCTTATAAACGTCATGTCTGATGCTTTCATATATGAACATCTCTCATACGTTTATTTTATTTTATTTTATATAGATACAATATTATGTAAAAAATAATTATACATTATAATATTTTTCTTTAAAAAAAAAAAATGAATTATAACTTTTTTTTTTTTTTTTTTTTTTTTTTTATTATTATCACACAAAAGAAATAATTAAAATGACAAACATATATATATATAAATATATATATATATTGTAAAATGGTTGTATTTAAACTTTTAGATGTATAAATGACATGTATTTTAAAATGCTTTTTCAAACATGAGAAGTTAAAAAATAAGAAAAATTATTATATAATTATATATATATATATATATATATATATATATATATATATATATTTATATTTATATATATATTATACAAAAAAAATGAAAATTTTAATTATTTAAAAAAAAAAAAAATAGAATATAAAATATATGAAGATATATAAAAAAATGTGATACCAATTTACCATTCATAGATAGCAGTATTATTTGTATTACAAAACAAATTATTATTATTAATTCTTTTTTTTTCAAAGAGATGCTTAAGATATACATAAGAATATATAGATGAATGATTATCTGACCATAGAATTTTAACATTATATATACCTAAAGGTATAATATCTTTAACATATATATTTGGTGGGAATAAAGAAATTTTTTTTTTTTTTAAATTATGATGATTATTTTTATCATATTGAATAAATTTTTTTTCTTTTTTATTTTCTTTACAAATAAGACATTTACATTTTCTTCTTATATCTTTAATATGACAAATTAGAACATCATCTGAGAAAACATATTTATTTTGTATAGTATCGAATGATAATTGAAGATAATTCTTTTTATATATTTGTAAATTAGGTATGTTCAAAGTATTATTATATTTTAATATTGATATTTGTCTTACAATTTCTTGAAAGACATTTTCTATTTGTTCAACTAAAAAATGATTATTATCATATGCTAAAATAAAAGGAAATTTTTTTATATGTTCCTCTGAAATATTTTTCGACTTATGTATATTATTATTAGGTTCTATATGTATATCATCTATATTTATAATATGTGTTATATCTTTTTTATAGTTATCAGTTTGTATATATACATTTTTGGCTAGTAATGGATGAAATGGTATTTCATATATATTACATATTTTATCTTTTAAATATTTCATATCAGTATTATTAAATATATAATGTTTTTTATCACAGTTATCACATATAAAATAATTCATATTAACAACTAGACATACTATAGGTATATTAAAAAAATTACACATATTAATACCTTTCTCTACATCATTAGTCGATAAATCATTTGGAGTTGTAATCATTATAATACCATCAATTTTTTCAGATTCAAATAAATTTAAATGTATATCATTAGTTCCAGGTGGCATATCAATAATTAAATAATCTAATACTCCCCAATTTACATGATATAAAAATTCTTTTATTAATTCATTTAATATAGGTCCACGAAAAGAAGAAAATCCTACATTCATTTTATTTTTTATATAAGCATATGACATCAGTTTAACATTATTATATTTTAAAGGTTCAATCATATATAAGTTATCATCATATTGAACACTTGTTGAATTTTCTTCATTATCATTTAAAAATTTATTATCATTTAAAAATTTATTATCATTTGAAAATTTATTATCATTTGAAAATTTATTATCATTTAAAAATTTATTATCATTTAAAAATTTATTATCATTTAAAAATTTATTATCATTTTTTTTATTCATTATATTTATTATATTGTCTGTATTATGTTTTTTTTGATTTCTTTCTTTATTTGAAACATTAAAGAAGGAATCTTCATCTTTTTCTTTATTATTGCAATTGCTAATGTAATCTATTTCGTGTGTAGAGGAATTTTTTTTTTTTTTTTCATCACAAGATATATTATGACCATCACTAATATGTAAATTGTTATTATTATATATATTATTATTATCACTATTATTATCACTATTATTATCATTATTATTATCTCCATCATTATCTATATCATTATTTTTATCATTATCTATATCATTATTTTTATCATTATCTATATCATTATTTTTATCATTACCTTTTTGATGTTCGTCATTTTTTTTATTTACCATTTTAAATTTGACATATTCATAATCAAATGGCAATAAGGTAGGGAGACTAGGACCATTAATGTCAGCATCCAAAATTCCAACAGTTGCTCCTTTTTTTTTTAAATAATAAGAAAAGTTCACAGAAAAAAAAGATTTCCCTACTCCACCTTTACAACTATATACTAAAATAATATTTTCAATTTTATTTTTATTATTTCCTTTCTTTTCATTCAAATTAATAAATGTTATATTTATATTTATATCTTTTATCCATTCAAACAAATTTAATTTTTCTTTACATTCTTTTAATAAATCATCCTTAACAGGACATGCTGGTGTAGTTAAATTTAAATCAAATTCAACAAAATATTTTCCTCCTTTTTCATCTTCATTTATTTTTAAATTACGAATAAAATTTAATTCCACAATATTCTTTTTTAAATCTGGGTCTATTACACTCTTTAATGTATCTAATATCAGTTCCTTCTTTTTTTTTATCTTGCCGATATTTTGTCCATACACAAATTCTTCATCGATAAAATCGCTATCCATAATATCAAAAAAAAAAAAAAATAATAAATATATATCTATATATATATGTATAAGTTTCAATAATAAATATAAACCTTTAAAAATAATAATTATATTATTTTTTTTTTTTTATTTTTTTTTTTTCTCATTTATGCTATCTATGGCACCACCATTTTAAACACTGACATTAATATTTCACATAAGTTATTTCAAATAGATATATAATTATAACTTATTTAAAAATATTTACATATATATATATATATATATATTTGTTCATTTTATGTAGACTTTTTTTCTGCTCCTCAAATTAATGTTTAGGTGCTTTTTAATTCTACAAAGCATGCTTTTAAAAACGTTACATACAAATACTTTTATATGCATCTTCTTAATTATATAAAAAAATATAATAATAAATAAATAACAAAATTTAAGAATAAATAAAATAATCTATACGTAAAAAATTAAATGCATACGGTGATTTATATTCAAAACAATATGGAAAAATCAAAAAGCAACAAAAAAAAAAAATAAAATAAAATAAATAAATAAATATAATAAAACAAAACAAATACATATAAATATATATTCAATTATAATTTGTTCATATTTCTTTTTCCTTATTTCCTATTATCTTCTTAATTATATAAAAAAATATAATAATAAATAAATAACAAAATTTAAGAATAAATAAAATAATCTATACGTAAAAAATTAAATGCATACGGTGATTTATATTCAAAACAATATGGAAAAATCAAAAAGCAACAAAAAAAAAAAATAAAATAAAATAAATAAATAAATATAATAAAACAAAACAAATACATATAAATATATATTCAATTATAATTTGTTCATATTTCTTTTTCCTTATTTCCTATTATTTTTTTTTTATATTATTTTTAGTTTTTTTAAAATTATATAAATATATAAATATATACATATATATATATATATTAGGGAATATCTAAAATATATAAGCATTGTATATATATTTTACAAATGGCTCTTTAAACGTACCTATTATTTTGGGCTCTCGTATTTTTCCCCTTGTATCTATTTTAATAGATATGAATATATATATATATAAATGGAATATATATTATATTATATATATATATATAATTAAGCTGATATAAAATAAAATAATATATAAGGAAAAAATAATTATATATATAATATATATATATATATATATATATATATTTATTTATTTATATTTTTTCCTTTTTGTAGATCAAATATGCATATATTTATTTAATACGTGGTGATATATTTCATATATATTAAGAAATATATTTAAAATAATATATACATATATATATATATATTTTTTTATTTTTTATTTTTAATAAAACATATGCGTTTAGTTTATCCTTATTAACACACAAAATATAATACGCTTTAAAATTTTATATGCATAGAATTATTTTATACTGATATATATTGTTTCCTAATAATAACAATTAAAAAAATAATATAAGAAAGAACATTTAAAAAAACACCAATATGGAGAACGAGCCGAATAACCAAGATGCAGATAATGGTCTGGCTTACTTTAGAAGTGTAAGTAATAACATGTAGTTATAATAGTATATATTTATATATGAAGATATAATATATACAATTTATATGTTTTCCTTTTTTTTCATTGATTATGTTCCCATTTAGATGTACGACAGATACAGAGATACTTTCATAAACCATATTAATGATTATATATTAGAAGATGATATAAAAATAATAATTTCAAAGTACTATAAACTATTATTTGATTATAACTGCTTAGGTAAGATATAATAAGTATAAAAGAATTTTTTAAAAGTATAGTTTACACATATAAAAATATATATATATATATATATATATATATATATTATTAGGCGGTAAAAATAATAGGGGAATTTTAGTTATATTAATTTATGAATATGTAAAGAATAGAGACATTAATTCTAATGAATGGGAAAAAGTAGCTTGTATAGGTATAATAATAAAATGAATAATTATTTATTGGAGTTATTTA
>NC_031491.1:934332-942248 GCF_001602025.1 Plasmodium gaboni | reverse complement strand
ATGATATTATGGATAAGGGGGAAACTCGCAGAAACAAACATTGTTGGTATGTTGTACGAATGGATATATATATATATATATATATATGTATAATTATATATGTATATACATATATATATATTTATTTAACTTTTTAGGTATTTATTAAAAGACGTTGAAATTAAGAATGCCGTGAATGATGTGTTTCTTCTGTATAACGCTATATACAAGTTATATGAGACAAATTAAAATAAAATAAATAAATAAATAAATAAATATATATATATATGTGTGTGTATATTATTTTTTCAGATTACTTGATATATATTTGCGCAATGATAACTGTTACTTGGATTTAATTACATCCTTTAGAGAAGCCACTTTAAAAACTATAGTAGGACAACATTTAGATACAAATATATTTTCAGATAAATATTCCGATATAAACAAAGATATAAATATTAATAATATTAATATATCTGAAGAGAATAAAATTAATGTGAACATGTTAAATTTTAATGTTTATCAAAATATTATTATTCATAAAACGGCTTATTATTCATTTTTCTTACCTATTGTTTGTGGTATGTAGTACCTTTATAAGGAAAGAAAAAAAAATATATACAAATTAATATGGATAAATATATAGATATAAATATAAATAAATATATATATATATTTATTTATTCATTTTAGGTATGCAAATGGGGGGTATATCTATGGACAACTTGTTATACAAAAAAGTTGAAAATATAGCAATTCTTATGGGGGAATATTTTCAAGTTATTATTTTAAAATATATATATATATATATATATATTTATTTATTTTATTTTATTAATATGAATAAATATATACATATAATACAATTTTATTTTTATTAGGTCCATGATGATTATATAGATACCTTTGGAGATTCTAAAAAGACTGGGAAAGTTGGCTCAGACATTCAAAATAATAAATTAACATGGCCTTTGATAAAGGTATCTTTACAAGAAATATTATATAAACATGTACATACATACATAAATAAATAAATAAATACATATTTATTTATTTATATGTATTTGTTTTATTTTATTTTATTTTTTTTGTAGGCATTTGAACTATGTTCACAATCTGAAAAAGAGGACATAATAAGAAATTATGGAAAAGATAATGTTACATGTATTAAGTTTATTAATGATATATATGAACATTATAATATCAGGGCTCATTATGTAGAATATGAAAAGAAGCAGAAGATAAAAATTTTAGAGTAATAATATATAAACATAAGCGTACACAAATATATAAATATATATATATATATATATATATATTTTTTTTTTTTTTTTTTTTTTTTTTATAGAGCCATAAACCAATTGCATCATGAAGGTAACATATAAATAATTTTATTTTTTTTTATAATTATATATTAATATATATATTGTTAATATTTATATGTTTGTAATTTTTTTTTTTTTTTTTTTTGTAGGTATAGAATATGTCTTGAAATACGTAATGGACATTTTGTTTACAGGTGCATGAGAGATAACAACCTTAACAACTTTTGTTTGAATATGATCAAGTTTAAAAAAAAAATAATAATAATAATAAAACATTGGAATGTAGATACATTATTAGTATATATGTATTTTTTTTTTTTTTTTTTTTTTTTTGTTTTCTTATTCATTATTATATATATATATATATATATATATATGTATGTATATGTATACATCATTATTTTCCTTTTTTTAAACCAGTGTTGTATTAATCTTATTTTATTATATATTTTTTTTTTTTTTTTTGTGGATCTCACAATTTACAATATATAAATATATTTTATTTTTAAAAATTTTTTACTACCATAGAACATTTAAAAAATGATATTATAAATAATAAAATATTGTATATATATATTATATATTATATATATATATATTATGTTTACCTTTTAAAATGTTAATATCCATATAATATAAATTTTTTTCCCTCATGAAAAAAAAAAAAAATATATATATATATACATGTGTATTACCATATTAATATCTCATCAAAAATATTTATATATGTATTTTTAATTTTTTTTTTTTATTTTTTTTTTTTATTTTTTCTTTTTTTTATTAAAATATGGATATTGAGAATTCAAAAAAACATCTAAGTGAATTACAAGAAGAAAGAAGAAGACACAAAATTACACTTCCAGATATGCTTAAAAGGAAAGTTATTATAAAGGAAGAAAATTATGAAAACGATAATACTTGTGAAAAGAATTTAGAGACATTAAAAGATATGTGTTATTCATTGAATACATCAAAGAATGAAAATGAATATTTAAAATTATATTTTCCTAATATTATTAATAATCCAATTATAAAACTTTATAATGATCCATACTACACAACACATATGTCAGATAAAAGAATGAATACAACAGATTCAATAAATACTTCAATGGATATGTCTAGCTATAATTGTACTACAAATTCTTTCATAAAAGAAATGATAAATATGTATAAACCACACGAGAAATTAAATATAGGTATTTTATTCACAGGACTACAAGCTCCAGGTGGTCATAATATTATATGTGGAGTTTTTGATTGTTTAAAAAAAAAAAATAAAAAAAATACTCTTTATGGTTTTATGAATGGATTTGAAGGAATGCTCAAATATAACTTTATGGAATTGAAAAACGAATATATAAGTATGTTTAGAAATAGCGGGGGATTTGATATGATTAAAAGTAGTGATACACAAATTATTAACGATGATCAGAAAAAAAAATGTTTTAAAATATGTAGACAACTAAATCTAAATGGCCTTATTGTTGTTGGAGATGTTGGCGGTAATAAAAGTGCTGCTATTTTATCGGAATATTTTGAAAATGTTTATAAAATTGCAATAAATAAAAATATAAAAAGTGAAGAATTAAAAGAAAAAGAAAAGGAAGAAAAAAAGGCAGATGAAAATAAAAAGGATGATGAAGATGGAAATAAAAGGGAAGATAAAGATGAAAAAAAAAAGGAAGATAAAGATGAAAATAAAAAGGAGGATAAAAATAAAAAAAAAAAGGAAGATAAAGATGAAAATAAAGAGAATACGGATGAAAAAAAAAAGGAGGATAAAAATAAAAAAAAAAAGGAAGATAAAGATGAAAAAAAAAACTATTTTGAATATGAAAAAAATAAAGAAGAACAACAAAAAAAACACCAACTTAATGTCGAGAACAATAATAACCATATATGTGAAACACTCCAAAATTATGCACAAGAAGATAAAACAAATGAACCATATAAAATTATAGATAATAATAAAACATGTTTATCAAATCAAAATAAGAGTAGTAATAATAATAATAATATACAATATGATAATATAGAAAATTATAATTTATCTTATTACAATATATTATCAACATATGATTTTACTTATGACCATATTAGCGATATAAGTGATGAAGAAATTAATAAAAAATATCCAAAAAAAAAAAATGATTATTTTATAAAAACTTCAATTGTTAGTGCACCAACATGTGTATATAATGAAATGAAAAATAAATATATTGAATGTTCTATAGGGTTTGATACAACTATATTTAGTTATTGTCAATATATAAGTTATTTAATAACACATATACAAACATATCTCAAAGGATATCATTTTATTAAAGTTATGGGGAATACATCTAGTCATATTGCCTTAGAATGTTTCTTACAAACAAAAGTAAACATCATATTAGTCAGTGAAGAAATAAAAAAAAATAAATTAACACTTGATCAAATTACACAATTCATTGTTGATGTTATTCAAAACAGATATAAAAAATATCATAAAAATTATGGTATTGTTATTATACCAGATGGTATATTAAAAAAAATAACACTATTTAAAAAATTAGTAAAATCTATTATTAATATAAAAACAAAATATATAAAAAAAAATGACATCAATAGTTTACAAGATTTAAAAAACATTCTAAGTGATCATTTATTAAAGGAACAACATGAATTCTTTAAATTACTTCCTCATTTTTTTCAAATGCAATTACTGGAGGAAATATTTTCCCAACAATTTCACGTTATAACAATAACATATAAATATATAAATAAATAAATAAATAAATATATATATATATATATATATATATATATGGATGTATTTTTTTTTTTTTTTTTTTCCCTTTTTTAGTATGCTAGGTTAAGTACCGAACTACTTCTCACCCATTTAGTAAAGAAGAAACTAGAAGAAAGACAAATTAATGATCTCGAATTTCATACACACTCATATGGAAACGAAGTTACATGCTCACTCCCTACAAACTTCGATTGTGCCTACAGCTATATTTTAGGATTCAGCTGCGTAGAAATTCTGCAACATAAATATAATGGATATATGTGTGTCATCAAAAATTTGAAGAATCTACTGTTCAACGTTAACGACATAGAAATATTAGGCATACCCCTCTGCCATATGATGAAGTTAAAGAATAAAAATAAAAATATAAAACACATAAACGGTGAGGAACACATAAACGGTGAGGAACACATAAACGGTGAGGAACACATAAAAGGTGAGGAACACATAAACAATGTGGAACAAAAAGATAATTTAAAAGAAATAAAAGAGAACACTAAAACAAACAAAACAGAAAAACTATCTAAAAAGAATAAAATAGAAAAAAAGGACAAAGTACCGAAAAAAGATAAAACAAGTAAAAAGGATAAAAATGATAAAAATGATAAAAATGATAAAAAGGATAAAAATAATACATCCGATGGTGTGAAAAAAAGTAATAGTATTATACAAAATGATAATTCTAACAATAAAGATGATGCTCTAACAAATAATTTGTGTGAAGCAAGAGACAATACTAATAAACAAAATAAAAATCATCTCATCATCAGAAAGGATCCATTTGAAGATTTGTTCATAAAGCGCACAAAAGTAAATTTAAAGGATGATACTTATTTTATAAAATATAAAAAATATCGATATATGTATTTATATGAAGATCATTATAGAGTATTGACAGGTATACAATATGAACATAATTTTTGTATAGATTATGATGATAAATCTTTAAAATTACGAAATAAATTAAATAATACACATTCTAGTAATGATTATATTACTATAAAACCAAATAATATATTTAATAAAATAAATTACACTATATCTGGTTTGACAAAAGAATATTTTAATAAAAAAGAATATAATGAAGAAAAAAATAACATAACACAAAATAGTATGCTACAAAATGGTGTAATACTACAAAATAATAATACATATAAATTTAATTATTATAAACATTATTCTACCTTATCAGATATAGAAAAAATGTTAACAGCTTCAGCTATAAAATTTAATACTATATTAATTCGTCATAATACAAGAATTACATATATTAATAACAATTTTTTTAATAAATTATATACTATTTCATTTATTCATATACCTAAAATTAAAGATTTTTATATATTACAAGATAATCAATTCCATCTCAAACATAATTATAGAAATGTTTCATGTCCAAAAAATGTCGGTGTTGTTTTACTTTCTCATTGTACCCCAGGGACAAATAATATACTCGTAGGATTACATCAAAGATTATCAATTAATAATTTTAAGTTAATAGGATTTGTTAAAGGTTTAAAAGGACTCTTAAATAATGATATATGCCTAATTAATGATAATAATTTAAAAACATCTATTAACATAGGGGGGTTTCCTCTTCTAGGAGTACACATGCAATATCAGAAAATATCTAATGATGATCATATATTACATATTCATGATTTAATAAAAGAAAATAATATATCTAAAATCATTAAAAGCTGTAAAAATAATAATATTACCAATTTAGTATTCATAGGTGATGAAAAAGTTCTATCACTTATGAATATATTAAATGATATATTTATTAATAAAGATGTAAATATTAAAATTGTTACCATTCCCATCTCTTTATATAACAGTTTTGATAAAAATCTTATCGAATGTAGTATAGGATATCATTCAATGGTTCGTCATATTAGTGATATTATAAGTAATGTACAAAGTACTTGTTTAAATATAAATAAATATTATTACTTTATTAAAATTCATACAAATATTTCATCTGCTTTAATTTTATCTGTTCAATTACAAACACATTGTAATATATGCTATATTGGAGAATCTGTGAATAATCAATTAACTAGCTTGCACACCATCATAGAAAATATTTCTCTTGTCATTATAGAAAGAATTAATCGTATGAAATATTATGGCGTTATATTATTTAGCTCGAATTTAATATATTACATAAATGATTTTCATGACCTCTGTAACGATGTCGATGAAAATATAAAAAGTGTTCAAGAAATAGATGAAATTGTTAAAAATGATATACTTCCAGAGAGGTAAAAATATATACATATATATATATATATATATATATATATATATATATGTATGTATATATGTATTTTTATTTATTTATTTATTAGTTATGTACCCATCTACATATTGTACATATTTCACACACAAATAATTACGCGCACCGCACAAATCTCTATTTACATATTTACCTTTCAGGTTTCAGAAAAAATTAAAAAAAGAAAGTGTCGATCTGCTAAATTTATTCACAGAGTCCATGAAAGATAAATTATTGAGAAAAGAAAAAAGAGAGAACGAAGATATCGATTCTAATTTTGAAGTAATGTTAATAAATGAAATAAAAAAATATATACAAAATTTGATGGAAAAATCCAAACAAAATAAAGAATTATATTGCTACAAAAAGCATATGAATACATTATCAAGTCCAATAAATGTAAAGAACATCAAAGTTTATAGTGACATAGATTATATATTACATTTTCAAACATTAATTAAAGTCATCGACAGAGAAATAAACTGTTTTTTTCCTACACATTTTGATAACTCCTTGGCCTTCTCTCATGGGCTCCTCGCAGGAATAGCGGTAGAAAATGATTTGATCAATTATGTAACATCCATTAGGCATTTAAATTTAAATAAGCAAAATTGGAGTAGTTCCTTATACCCAGGCATTTATTTTTTAAACAATAACGACGACAAAGAGCATTTTAATCAAGTAGTAAATAAATGCATACACAAATAAATAAATAAATATATATATATATATATATTTGTATATTATTTTTTTGTTTTTTTGTTCTTTTTCAAAGTATCCTTCTGTAGCACCTGTTCCCATTTCCATGAAATCTTGCCAAATGGCTACTATGAAACATAATGCAAATACGGTAAACAGATAAAAAAAAAAAAAATAATAAAATTATAAAAATAAACTGAACAAGTCAGGTAATTTATTATTATTATTACTATATCATCTTTTTTTTTTTTTTTTTTTTTTTTTTTTTTTCTTATGTACAAGTGGGCATACAGCGACAGCTATATTTTTGTAGGACCTGTTCAATATAGTGTCAACCCAGACAATCTTGGATATTCTTCATATATATTTTAAAGAAGAAAAAATATATAAATACATGAATATATATATATATATATATATATATATATGGATGTATATATGTATGTATTTATTATGCCTATTTGCACAGAAGAAAATAAAGATAGCAAAGAAAAAATAAAAATATTTATTCAATATGATTATTTTTATTTTTATTGATTTATTTTTTTTGTTGTTAATTATAAAGGAATTAAAATAATAAAAGTTAATTTTAAAATCAATTATATAAAGTCTAAAAAAATAATGCAATAAATAATAAAAAAAAGAAAAAAAAAAAAAAAAAAAAAAAAAATAAATAAATTAAATATATATACATAAAAAAAAAAAATAAATAAATAATAAAATTAAATTTAAAAAAATAAATTTTAATTTTAATTTTTTTTTATTTTTAAAAAGTTTAAATTTTTTTTATATTATATATATATATTTATTTATTTATAATAAATTAAAAAATATT
>NC_031491.1:932193-934032 GCF_001602025.1 Plasmodium gaboni | reverse complement strand
AAAAAAGCAAATAAATAAATTAAATATATATACATAAAAAAAAAAAAATAAATAAATAATAAAATTATATGTATAAACATACGTTTGCGTTTCCATTTTTTTCTATTTTTAAAAAGGTGAACCTTTTCTGATAATATATATATTTATTTATTTATAATAAATTAAAAAATATTTATTTTTATATGTATAGATTGGGTGAACATTTTTATAAACAGATAATTATTATGTATTATTTACAAACTGATATTTAACTTAATAATTTTAACAAAAAATAATTTTTTTTTTTTTTTTTTTTTTTTTTTTCTTCTTTATTTTTTCTTGGGAGAAGGTAAATTGACCCCTAAGACTTTATTAAGTTTCTGAATAATAACATTATTTGGTATTGCTTTTCCATTTTCGTATTCCTTAATAACAGATTCACTTTCATTAACAAGTCTAGCTAATTGTGCTTGCGTTAATTTTTTATTAATTCTTGCTTGTTGTAAAGCTCTAGAAAAAGCTGGTGTAACTCTATCAATTTTAAAATTCTCAGTTTCTTGTTCAATTTTTGCTTTATTTTCTATTATTAAATTTCCTTTGCTTGATTTATTTTTTCCACCAAAATATTTCTTTTCTACTTCTACATCAATACCTAATTTTCTCGCTTCGTGAATATCTTTTGGCTTAGTCTTCTTTTCTGTTTTGTGCCATATAACAGGTTTCAGATCTTGGTGATCCATTGATAATAACAAAAAAAAAAAAAAATAATAATAATAATAAATAAATAAAATAAATAAATAAAAAAATATATATTGTTAATAATAATAAATAGGTGAACTTAAATAAATATTATAAAATAAAAATGTTTAAAGTAAAATATAATTAAATACTTATATTAAACACTTATAAATATATAATTATATTTTAAGTATATATATATATAATATCCTTTTTACAATTTTATACAATTATTTATATTATTTAATATCTTTTACAAAAAGTTTATATTTTTTAATATTTAAATTATTAAAAGAACATAAATTATATAAATATATTTTAAAAAAAAAAAAAAAAAAAAAAAAATATTTTATATATTCCAATTTGTAATTTTATATATATATATATATATATAATATCTTCTTCATTTAATAATACTTAAAAAAAAAATATATATTTTTTTATGTACCCTAATAATTTATACATATATATTATATATCAATAAAAATACGTACATATATTAATATGTTATATTATATATATATAATATATATATATTTTTTAAGTATATATTTTTATCTTTACACAAGAAAATAAATATTTTTTATAAATGACAATCCTATATTTTCATTTAAGAGGAACAAATAAAATTATAATATTTTACGAATATAAATTTGTATGTATATATATATATATATTTTTTTTTTTTTATGTTTTTAAAAATAAAAAAGTAAAAATTTACTATAAAATAAAATAAGTACATTAATAAAATTAAAACAAAATAAAAGATAATATATATAAAATAAAATAAGGAAATTACGTTTAAATAAATAAAAATATATATATATATATATAATATATTTTTATATTTATAATTAATATATAACTATATATACCAATATGTATAACACATTTTAATTTTTTACGTATTGTAAGAATATAACATTATCATAATATAAATAATTTGTTATTGCTTATTCAAAAAAATATATGTATCTTCTATATATATATATATATATATATATATATATATATATATATATATAGAATAAATATTTTTAAGAGATAAGATTCTTTTCGAAAGAAGAAATATATAATAACATTTATATATTTCAGATAGACGAATTAATGAAAATTTTATTT
>NC_031491.1:922193-927193 GCF_001602025.1 Plasmodium gaboni | reverse complement strand
TGATATTCTCTTCATTTTTATATATTGTTACATTTTTAAATGTAAAAAACAAACTTTTCCATTTCATTATATTTAATATAGAAGTTATAATTAATATGTTTTCTTTATTTTTTAAATTCTTATTTACTATATATGCAGCTTTTAATTTTCTTGAATTATTTTTTTCACTGTTTATAATTAAGGCATAATTTTTTTCATATAAAAATTCGACATAATTAAAGGGCACATCAAAAGAAATTTTTTCTTTCTCATATTCTATAAGATGTATATTTTTAAACACATCATTATTGTCATCATTATGGTCATTCATATTATCATTGTCATTAATATTATCATTGTCATTAATATTATCATTGTCATTAATATTATCATTGTCATTAATATTATCATTGTCATTAATATTATCATTGTCATCATTATGGTCATTCATATTATTATTGTCATTAATATTATCATTTATTTCCTCCTTCGAATCCTCTTGTGGATTATATTTTTCTACAGACAACTTTTTTTTCATATGCTCAAAATAATCAGAATATATATTAATTTTTTTTTTTATATATGTAAATTTTTTGTCCTTAATATTAAAAATATTCTTTCTAGCAATATTATATTTTTCACTATTTTTCATATATTCATTATAATATATATTATACTCATTAAACATACTATCAAATAATTTATTCTTTGCTTCTATGAAGCTAATTTTTTTTTTATTTTCTTTTTCTTCTTCATTTGTTGTAGATAAACCATTGTTTTCTAAAAATCGTGACACAAAAATGTTGTATCTTAATTTTGTTTGCGTTTTATATAATAACACTTTATTCTTTTCTAAGAAAAATATTTTGTTTATACCTTCTAACAAATTATCTTCATTATTTCTATAAATGTAATAAAAAAGATATCTTATATATTTATTACGATAAATTAAATCACGCACATTTATAACTTCTTTTGTTAATATTTCTATAAATTCATAATATTGATAAGGTAGTTGTCTCATAAGTTGAGAATTATCATAACAATTGAAAATATTATTATTATTATCATTATCATCCCTATTATTATTATTATAATCCATATTATTATTATTATTATTATCCCTATTATTATTATTGTTGTTCTCATCCTTTTGAAATAAACTCTGATTTTTTAACATCTGCAAATAATTATATATCTCATTATAAACCTGATCATAAAATAAAAAATCAAACGGTTCAATTACATATTCATAATAATTTATATCTATTGTATTATTTTCATTCATATTAAGAGGATTCAACTTTTCTATTTTATAATCATCTAACTCGAAATAACTAATTAAAGGAATCTCAAATTTATTCTTATTTTGATCCATACAATTCTGATCATTTATGTGTGATTTTATAGTACCCTCCTGATCATCATCATTATTATTGTTACTGTCTTCACTTTTATTATCATTCTCACTTTTATTATCGTCTTCACTTTTATTATCATTCTCACTTTTATTATCGTCTTCACTTTTATTATCATCCTCACTTTTATTATCATCCTCACTTTTATTATCATCCTCACTTTTATTATCATCCTCACTTATATGATTAACATCTTCCATATCACCAGGTGATAATACTCTCTCCACCGATGACTTATTTAATCTTTGATCGTTACTATTCTCACAAACATTATAAGCATCAATATCTTTAAACAACAACAAGTTCCATTCATTTATTGAATAAAGCGTAATATATTTAAACACTATAAAGTGTATATATACTAACAAATTATTTATATAATTAACTTTTTTCAGTGAATGATTAAAATAGAAATTTTGTTCTGGAGATTGAACATTAATATTATTAATATTAGATTTAAAAAATAAATCACATTTATTCTTCATAATATTATTTATAAATTTATTATGTGCATATGAATCAGTGGGTTGTTTAAATTCGTGATAATTCGATTTATTATAATCATTATAATTATAATTATTATTATTATAATTATAATTATTATTATTATTATTATTGTTGATGGTGTCCATTTTTTCCTGTTTTAATTGTAAATGTATATCTTCTTTATATTTCCTTTTTTCTAACAAGTCAATATATAAATCCACTTGTTTGTTTAACCTCCTTAGTGTCTTTATATCAAATATGTCTGAATTATTGTGCTCTTTTTTTTTTTCTAAATTTTTAATATATTTGAATATATATAATAGAGCCCTTATTCTTTTATCATTCAAATTTTTTTTTTTCTTACAAGAATTATATAATAACTCTAACATATTATAATAATTGTTTACATTTTTGTGGCTATCTAATTTCTTATTATGTTTTTTTAGTTGATAAATTTTTTCTAAGTCTTTCAAATATTTAACAACAAAGTTGTTATTTATATTATTCACATTGTTATCATCTTGATTTGTATTTCCAATATCAGAATTAAAATTATTATTTTTATTATTATAAATATTATTATTCTGATAATTTTCATAGATGTTAGAATTATTATTTATATCATATTCGATATAATTATTATTTAGTTTGTTTATATTATTGTTGGAATTATTTTGTTTTAAGCTTATAATATTATAAATCCCTTTCACAGCTCCATCTGTATTATTAGCATAGTTCATATGATCATTCATATGATTCATAACAATATCATAATTCCGATTTTTATAATCACTGTTATGATATGAATTATGTAAATTATTAGTATTACTCATATTATTGATATTATTCACATTATTCACATTATTCATATTATTCATATTATTCATATTATTCACATTATTCATATTATTCACATTATTCACATTATTCACATTATTCACATTATTCACATTATTCATATTATTAATATCCATATAATAATTCATCGAATTGTTTTTTATGTCTCTATAACTTATATTATACATATTATCATCACTAAATGTAACATTTTTTTTCTTCTTTTTATGACTACTTGTAGTACTACCTGCATTAATAGCTATATTATTCATCCTATCATTAGGATGTTTTTTCGATTCTTTATATTCCTTTGATAACAATATATTTTCATTTTGTATTACATTAATAGAATTATTCATATGATTATCATGATTAAAAATATTTACATTTTCATATTCACCACACACTTTGTTCTCCATATTTATATTTTTATTATTCATATAATTCATCCCATTCATATTTATATTATTTATATTATTTTCATTTGCATATTCTACATTAATTTTATCATTTATTAGTTTACAATTTATTTGTTGATTACTATCACATGGAAACACAATATTCTCATGATTATTTACAGTCTCATCAATATTATTGTTGTGGATTTTTTTAACACTTGAATAATATAATTCCTCATTTATTTTATATGATAAATTTTCTTTATGTTGAGTATCTTCATGAACAGTTGAACCTTCTACATTTGATCTATCATATGAATTATTCATTATTTATTGGAAATATTTATAATTAAAATTATATGTTTCTTTTGTTTTTATTATTTTACATATATTCTTTTCTTTTTTTTAAACACATTTATTAAATCATCACATATATATATATATATATATATATATATATGTGTATTGTCTTATAAATGGGTTTATAATATTACACATAAATATAAAACTTATCAAAAAAATATATATTTTTTTTCTTTTTTATAATTCATAAATTATTGATATAAACAAATATGTCTCTCTATATGTATATATAACAATTTGGTAATCCTTAAGAAGAATTATAAAATTAATATTTTTTAAAAAAAAACTTAATATAAAGTTTCTTCTCTAATATTTTTAAAATATCAACTCAAATGTGCAAAAAATATTTATATTAAGAAAAAAAAAGAAAAAAAAAAGAAAAAAAAAAAAGGAGGGTTCTAAATATTAAGGTTTATATATATGGATTGTTAAACACATAAATATTGAGATCCTCCCCAAATAAAATTTCTCATTAACCCCAATATTAAAAGGTAAATATATAAAATATATATATATATTTATATACATTTATATATCTTAGTAAAAAATATATGAGTTGAATTTATTTTATTTATGATTAAAAATATATATATATTATATAATATTATATTTCTTTTTTATTTATTTTTATTATTTTATTTACTTTTTTTTTTTCTTTTTTTTTTTTTTTCTTTATATTTCATAACAATAATATATAAATAAGTTCTTCACAAATTTCAAAACTTATTTTATAATTATATTTGTTCCTATATATTTTTTTATTAATAATTATATATGGAATTTATTATTTTGAGAGCAGTTTTTTTTTTTTTTTAAATATATATAAAAATATATATAAATATATTATATATATATATATATATATATTACATATATATATATAACAATATTGATAAATATATTAATAAGTATATATTATTTGGTAAAAAAACAGTATTATATGTATTATTTATTTTGTATTTTATATTGTATTATTTATTATATATATATATATATTACATATATATATATAACAATATTGATAAATATATTAATAAGTATATATTATTTGGTAAAAAAACAGTATTATATGTATTATTTATTTTGTATTTTATATTGTATTATTTATTAATATATATATTATTTAATATATATATGTACATATATAAATATATTATATATATATATATATATTATATTATATATTGGAGGAACGAATTTGAAAAAAAAAAAAAAATTACCTACTTCATATTTGAATTTATATATAATATGTAATATATATAAATAAATACCTGTTATATAAAATTATTTAAAAAAATATTATTTTCTTTTTCAATTTTTAAATATTTATATTTTTCATTTTAATATAAATATTTTTTGATCTTATTTTTTTCACTTGTTTTTTATATTTTTTTTTTTTTTTTTTTTTTTTTTCTTTATACTTTCTTCTTCAATATTTAAAACCAAGCTCTTGGTTTTAAGTCCTTATAATAAATAAAATATGCACACAAATATGGAAACAACAACAACAGAAAACCAA
>NC_031491.1:911100-920397 GCF_001602025.1 Plasmodium gaboni | reverse complement strand
CCTGACTGTACAGGAAAATAAGACAGAAGGAATGGTAGAAGAAATTTATAATAATAGTTCATTACCATATGCTAATGAATGGTTATTTGATAAAATAAAAGAAATATTAGATCCTTCTATAAATCAAGAAAGTATAAGTGAATTATTGACACACAAATATAACAGTTTTAATGAAGCAAATACAGGTATTTTTGATTTATTAGAAAATTTATTAGTACGTAGTGGAAGTAACAATCAGGAGAATATGGAGATTAGTAAACAAAAAAAAGGTAATTATTCTTATAATCATTATAATTCTATGGATGAATCAATAAATGAGCATTATAATTTTATTAATTATTCTATTCATTGTATTAATAAAGAATTATCTGCAAACGTGGAGTTAGAAGCTACCAAAATGATGAAAATTTATAATCATTCATTGAACAAATATAAAAATTATATCAATTTTAAGGATGATATTTATCAAGACTTAGTGAATGAGGGAGAAGAAATATCAACTTTAATATTTGATGAAAATAAAAAAATTAAAAAAAGGATTCCAAAAATTGATTTTCTTGTTTTAATTAATATTAATAGTGAGAATTATAATAATATTATTGAATCTCATAATGTACAAACACCCAAATTAAATTTAGAAGAGATCTTTAAAATTAACTTAATATAATTATATATATATATATTTTTTATTCTAATTTGTATTTATCTTTTTATATTATATTAATTATATTTATTTATTTTTTTTTTATTTTTTTGTCCAAACATATAAGACTTTTATTAAAATAATTTAACAAATAAATTTTTTTTAAATTTCATAATTAATATATGACAACTGTCCTGTGTACATAGACTAACACATTGAATATATTAACACGATGCCTGAATAAAATATTAAGGCATTCTTCTAATAAATTCATATATGTATATATATACATATATATATATATATATATATAACTTATGCTGTAATAAATGGGAGAACTACAATAAAGAAGACCTAATCTAATATGTGTGTAAATATTCACATTAAAGGCGTTCCCACTTATTTATTGATTTATTTATTTATTTTGTGTAATAAAATTGAAATATTTCATAATTTATATATAAAATATATATCACATATATTCTATATATATGTCGAAAAAATAATGTTTAATAAAAGAAAAAACTTGAAAGATATTTAATAAAAATAATATTTTAAATATCATAAAATAATTGTAAGATATTTTTTTGTTTTAATTTAACAGATACAATTAGGCTTACAAAAAAATGTTACAGTTGTACGTAGTATTTAAAAAAAAAAAAAAAAAAAAAACTATATATTAAAAAAATTATGGAAAAAGTAAATTAATTATTTTGTTATTAATAAGGAAAATGAGATGATCAACAACAGTGGGATATTTTATAATGAAGAAAAATTTATTAAATATTTATAGATAAATTTAAAGAATATATTTGAATATGATATATTTAAATTAGATATAAAAAGAGTAAATAACCATATAAAGTTAAAGCATATATGTAATCTATATTCTTATCTATGTAAAAATAATTTTTTTAAAATATCAGATCAAAACGTTAATATAACAGAGATATGTTTATATGTGAATCCAATAATATCCGAAAAAGATAAAAAAGAATATAAATAATCTTAACCACAAATGAAGAAGAAGAATCTATTACTCATTATTTAAACTGTGATATGTTCAATTCATCATATAATTCATCTTTTTTAGAATCATCTATGTCATCAAATAATTTCTCTAAGAGTTCCGACACAACTAGCTGTTCAGAAATTTCATCAGATGTGTCTGATAAAAGTAATAAAAAGAATAGAACACAATAAAATATAAAAAATATAAATGTAGAAATAAATCAAGTAATGGAAGTAGACGTATTACAACAACAACATGATGACCGAATGAAGAAAAAAGAAAATAAAAATGGAGTGCTTCCATCCTGGTGATAATATATTGAAACAAATATGATGCTCTACATATCAAAGGAAATAATAATGAAATATGCATATTTCAGATTTATAAAAGATTTAGTAATAAAGATGATGATAATAAAAATATTCTTATACAAATTAATATATACAAAATAAAGAATGTAATAAATTTTTATATAATAATTTTGAATCACATTTAAATTATTGGCATGTATTACCATGTATAGGTTCTCTTATTATAATAAAAGCAATATAAATAATATTATTAACAAAATAAAAATAGTTAATTTTTATGAATTCCTTTATTTATATGATGAATTTACAGTATGTAAATATACATTAAAAAAAAAAAAAAAAAAAGTTAAAAAAATTATCTATGATCAAACAAAAGGACGAAGAAAATGTAAGCAAAGTGGACGACCATTGTATAGCATCTGAAACGATTAAAGAAATGGATTTTTTAAATAATGGAAATGATGAAAATAACTTAATTGAAGGAATGAATAAAGGGATGGTCGATATGAACTTACAAGAAAAATATGATGAAGATGTTCATAAAAATCATTCAAGTGTTTTTCTTATTTTGATAAGAGTAATAAAAATAGTCTAACGAATATACATAGATATCATAATAATAATTATTGTATTTATGATGAAGATATTATTTTAAATGATATTTTAAAAAATGAAAAAAAAAAGCAAGCCCTTGTTTGTTTTGTTAGTTTTGGTTATATATTTTACTTTGAAACTTTTTTATTTAGAAATAATAATAAAATGATACTAAAATTTAAAAAAAAAAAAAAAAAAATTTTATAATATTTAATAGAATAACAAAAAAAAAAAAAAGAAGATTTCCTTTTTGTTATAAATACTAAAAACTATATGATACTATAAAAATAATATATATTATGGAAAAAATAATGAATATATAATATATATATATATATATATATAGTTGCAAAAACTTTGAATTTTTATACTTTTTTTTTGTTTTAATTGTAATACCATATTATGATTATAAACGTTATATTGTAACAAATTTTTATATGAGAATAAAAAAGCTCAAAAAAAAATATATGCATGATAAAAAAATTAATAATATAATTGTGATAAAAAAATTAATAATATATATAATAATAAAAAAAAAAATAATATAAATGATAAAAAAAATTAATAATATAAATGATAAAAAAAACAATAATATAAATAATAAAAAAAAAAAATAAAAATATAAATGATAAAAAATATATTATAATAATAATAATAATTATTGTTATTATTATTATGCTTCTATCAATAATTTACATAAAAAAACAACATTTTTGATGACTTTACATATTCCAACAATTTTCATAGCTTTATATTTATAGTAGAATATAAAAAAAAATATACAATATAAGAATAAAAAGACAAAAAATTAAACAAACGGATATTTAATTTTTTATGTATGAATTGTTATAAAAAATAATATTTTTAACGTGTGACACATCATATGAAATATTTTACAAATTTCTGTGATTTGGTAAATAAATATAATCATCATTTTTATTTATATAATAAATAAATAAATAAATATATATATATATATATATAATATTTTCTATAATGAAAATATTTCTTTTTTCTCCTTATATAATCTTGAAGAAGAAAAAAATAAAATCTCTTCAAATGATATAATGGCGAATCAAACAAATAATAAAGAAGAAGAACAACAACAAAAAAACAAACCAATAAAGAAAAATTCAACTTCCTCATCATGCTTCACATTGAATAATGTTAAAAAAAGAAAAAAATCAGATATCACAAACATTATAGAAGATCAAAATGTGGTAGCTAGCCAAACAGCTATTTCTGATGATAATAATGAAAATAAAAATATTTCAAAAAATATGAAGAAAAAGAGGGGTAGTAAAAATACAAATCAAATGGGAGAAATAAAAGAGGAGGAGAAGGATATTTTGAAAAAATTAAATGACAATAATAAATCTGATGAAAATATAAAAGCTTCTGATGGTTACTCAAATGAACAAAGTATGCATGGTAGTAATAATAGTAATAATATTAATGAATGTAATAGAAGGACTACAAGGAAAAAAAAATTTATTCATAAAAAATACGATGATAACGATGATGAAGAAGAAGAAGAAGAATATTATTATGATGATGACGATGATGAGTTGTTTGATGAAAAATGTTTGACAAATGAAATGGCAAATATTAAATTACAAGAAGAAGAAGAAGATTATTTATTTGATGAGGATATGAAAAAATATAAAGATGAAGATATTGTTGAAGAAAATCAAATATTAAATGAAGAATTGTATAGTCAAGATTCAGATTTTTATAATGATGAATTTAACACTGGTAGTAAAAAAAAAAAAAGGAAAAGAAGAAAAAAAATGAAAATTCAAAAGAAAGATAGTATTATAAAGGGTGTTCATAAAAATTCTACAAAAATATTAAATAATAATATTATTAATGATACATGTCATAGTAGTCATAATAATAATATTAACAGTATACATAATATTAATCGTAGTAATACTAATAGTAGTAATAATAACACCTCTTATAACAGTAACAATGCAATTTCAAATAGTAATGCTACTAATAATAATAGTAGCCTTATGAATATTCAAGAAAAAATTAAAAAAAATGAAGATAAAAAAAAAGTAAATTCTCAAGATTCTTATATTAACCAAGGAGATCATCAAAAAGATGTTCATTTAAACTTTGATGATTTATCTAAATTAGAAGATAGAGGTGATAAAAACAATCTGTCGAAATATAATAAAGTTATAGAAAAAATAAAACAGTGTTTAGATGAAGAAAATGTTTATAATAAAAATACAGAAGATATTAGCAAAAATATAGTACAAACTGTTATAGATATATATATAAATAAATTAGATATAAAAATGAAATTATTTTCTATATGTAGTAATTTAATGAGAAAAGATAATTCAGAATTACGAAAAAAAATCTTAAATGGTAGTATTACATCTACTAATTTAGCTAATATGGATTCATCAGATTTAGCACCTATTAGTTTACAAAATAAAAGAAGAGAACATGAAAGAAAATATTTTTATGAAAATATTTATCTACGTGACAATTTAATAGATTTAAAAAAAAAAAGTAATCGAAATGATGAAGAAGAAAATTTATATATTATAAGTAACATATTAAATAAACAACAAAACGATCAAGATATAACACATATTGATATAAATAATTCTAATGATAATGAATTAAATCATATTAAGAAACAATCTAATGATCATATTTTATCAAATAATAAAAATGATACATATAATATAAATAACGAATATAATACAAACCAATATAATCTGGATAATGAAAGCAACCAAAACAGTAAAGAAAATATAAATGAAAATATATATGATAAAAAGGAAGAACAAAATACATCTGATTCATATGTCATACCATCAATGGAAAGATATAATTTTCAACAAACTTATAAAAATCTAAAGCAAATTTATGACACCATGCCAAAATATGCTTCCTCTCCTATTCTAACATTTCTAGATAATTCTTATAATAGGGTCATGACGATAATAGAGACCAGCAGGAATGAGGAAGCATAATACAGCATAATAGAATATGAAAATAAAAATAAAAAAATATATATATGTATATATATATATATATATATATTTATTTATTTATTTATTTATTCATTTTTTTTTTTTTTTTGTCTTAAATAAAGGAGCAATATTAAAATGTTTATACTCTTATGTATCCTAACTTATATATAATGGAGTGAAGAAAAAAGAACTTAGGAGAAAAATTGAGAGAGTTTATATATTAATAGAAAAAATTTAATATATATACTACTTTATCAAATGATTTAAATATATATATATAAAAATTTTTTTTTTTTTTTTTTTTTTTTTTTTTTTTTTTTTTTTTTGAAAAAAAGCGGATGTCTTTTAAGGATCGATTTTACATTTATTTTATTTTTTTTAATTTAAATATACTTTTATGAAATAATAAAAGGATAATATAAATAACAACATTTTTAAAGACATTGTTAAAACTTTTTTTTTATGTACTTTATAAATATAATATATATATATTAATTGTTATGATAATATCAATATATACCTATATATTCTTCTCATTCCTTAATTCATATATATTATAGTAGGTGTTCTCTTTTTCGTTTTTCTCCTTCCCCTTCAACATAATAAAATTAACATATACATATATATATATATATATATATATATATATATTTATTTATTTATTATTATTTTTGTTGTTCTTCTCATTAATATATTATGGCAACCATTGTAGGTTAATATATCAAAAAAAAAAAAAAAAAAAAAAAAATACATAACGTTTCTACAAATGTTTTATAAACAACTATGAGAGAAATAAATGTAAATTATAGAGATGAAATGAAATATGAAGAAAAAAAAAAAATAATAATAAAAAATAATAATAATAATAATAATAATAATGATGATGATACAATTTTTCAAGACACACCTATAGAAGAGGAAGAGAAATTTGTAATATTTCTAGAAAAAGAAAAGAATCAAAATATTGATGATAATAATGATGACGATAAACGTACACATTATTCTTCTATCGACAAAAGTGTACATATTATAAATAATAGTATATGTAACATAAAAAGTAATTTAAAATATATAAAAACTATTATAAATATAAATGAAGCGACACAATCAGATTATACATTAGAAGATGAAGATATAAATTCATATAAATCTTCAAGTGATACAAGTAGTTTTGTCAAGACATATGATAATATAAATGAAGAGGAATATACTAGAAAAAATAGTAATGAAAATAATTTTGAATTATTATTAAACAAAGTTATAAATAGTAAAAAAGAAGAAAAACAATTAGATACCTTAGATATAATAGATGAGTGTATATCTATAGGAAATCTATATAATCGTAAAGACAAAAAGGATAATCAAATAAATGAAGAAAACAAAAATAATAAAATTCCAGAAAATCTTATACATAATAATAACGACAAAAATAATATTATTATTAATCAAAATATGGTATCAGATGATGTATTAAATATATCTATAGAACAAAAAAATAAAAAAAATCATGATACACCTCAAATTAATAATATAAATAATGATAGTAATAATAATATCAATTCTCAACAATTAGAAAATGCATCATCAAATACATCATCAAATACATCATCAAATACATCATCAAATATATCATCAAATATATCATCAAATAATAAACAAAAGGAAAAAAACAAATTTTCACTCTTCACAAAATTAAACTTAATTAAGAACCCCAATATACAAGTTGATGATACGCATATGGGTAATCAGAACGACACTATGTATATAAATATAAACAACAAAATATTTAATATATATATATATAGACATACTTATTTATATTTTACCATTCAGATGAGAAATATAAGGATTCAAGATGTGAAGCAATTAAAACATATAGCCGACTAGGTTAGTTCTATTATAGTGAATAATTAAACACATACATACATATATATATATTAAATTATAAACATTTTGTGTATACATGTTTGAAACATTTCCTATATTATCAATATTTTTTATATACCATTAAATATCCACGTGATTTATATGAAATATATTTTTTTTCTACTCTCAAATTTTTTATTGTCTTTTAACATATAGGATATGTTTATTTAAAAAAAAACATATAATTGATATATATATGTGATATTTCATTTTATTTAATTTTTTTCTTTTAGATATTATATTATACAAATTGATAAACTTGTTACCAAATGAAAAAAGAAAAAAACTAGACGACTACTTAAGAATATTTTTTAAAAACAAAGAAAGACTAACTATACTATTGAGAGAGAAGAAGAATCTATCGAATTTTATGATATACACATTTTTTTTTTTATCGTATATCTTTTTTGGATTTGTTATAATTTTCTTGAAACGAATTGTCTATCACATATTTTATGACCAAGACTTATAAAATATATATAAGTGAATAATACATGTTTATTTTATAAAATTTTATTTATATTTCATATTTTATGAAACGTTTTAATTATATACATATATATTTTAACTCCACAATAACATTTCCAACTTTCTGAATATCATTTAAATAAATAAATATATATATATATATATATATATATATATATATATATATAATTTCGAACTTTTAAGCTTTTATAAATTTTAACTAATAAATATAAAAAAATATTTATAATTCCATATATATATTATATTTGCGTCTAACTCTACCTCATTTCTATAATATAAAAAAAAATTGACAATTTAAACTTTTTCCTTTAAAAAATATAAAAGTTATAAATAAATAAATATATATATGTATATATGTATAAAGAAGTTTTAAAATATAAACCTTTTTTTTTGGCTTTTTAACTTGAAAAAAAAAAAAAAAAAAAAAAAAAGAAAACAAAAAAATTAAATTAAAATTAAATAAATAAATATAAATATATGTATATATTTACATATTACATACAAGATAATGAGGTATACAAAATATATATAACTATGCAGAATATATATATATATATATATATATGTGCATGTATGCTTAAGCATACAAATACAGCAACAATCGATTATAAAGAAAAATAAACTAGAAATTATTTAACAGCAACATAACAATAATCAAATTAAGCATATATAATAACAAAAGAAATATATAATAATTATATGATCATAATATATAAAACAAATAAAAAAATTAAATAAAAAAAAAAAAAATATATATATATATATAATATATATTAATTCGAATTATTAACATAAAATAATATATATAACAAATTATGGTAAAATTGGTTCAGTAAAAACTGTTGCATTCTCACAGGATCCACCAAATTTTTCTGTTAAAATAAACATGTATAAATATATATATATATATATATGTGTATATATGTATATATATGTATATATATATATATATATATATATAAAGGGTTTAAAAAACAAATATAACTACATATATAATATTAATATATGCTTACTTTCTAATTGATTTGCCTGAACGTGATCTAGCAACTTCTTCTATAAAGAGAGGAAAAAAAAAAAAAAAAAAATATATAATAAAAAATAAATATGTAAAGGTATAATATACATATGTATATATATATATATATATATACTATATGTTTATTCTTTTTTATTTTATTTTTATTCCTTATTTACCTCCTTTTCAGATGACGTTATTGTAATTTTTTGTTGTGTTACAACCTACACATTTATAAAGTATCATATATAAAATACATATATTAATAAATTAGAAAATATGGATACATAAATAATATATATATATAT
>NC_031491.1:908877-911065 GCF_001602025.1 Plasmodium gaboni | reverse complement strand
TGTGTGATAATTTATTCAATTACTGGTATGATGGATTTTAACATATGCCAAATTCCTGTTACAACTAATGGAGCACTTAATACAAGCATTTTACACAGCCTTGATCGATAATTACACTGATGGTAGATATAAATAAATAAATAAATAAATAAATATATATATATATATATATAATTTTATACATATATGCGCATATATTTTTCTTTTCTTACACTTAAATTTTTTGAGATATCTTTTAAAGTTGCTATAGGTATATTTAAAACACTACATGATGTTAAATCAATTATAACTCTCCATTGTTCTACTTTTCCTTCTATTAATAATTTGGAGATACAAAATTCTACAAAATAAAATAAATATATTAAATAGAACCACTCATCAGAATTATAATATATATACATTTGTTATCCAAATGGTAATAAATAAAATAAGTACAGAATGTTTTTTTATTTTTTTTTTTTATATATTACCTAGCCAATAATAAAGAACTTTTAATACATCTTTCTGAAATATATAAAAAAAAAAAAAAAAAAAAAAAAATTAAAATAACATAACATAACATAAAATAACATAATATAATAAAATGAATATGTTGTTCTATATAATTTTTATAATTTAAATAATTACAGTATTAGCTGATATAATATTTTTGCAATTAATAATTATGATTGGGTGCATTTGTTTATCTCTTCCGTGAATATAACAATAACCCTTATCCTAAAAAATAAAATAAATAAATATATATATATATATATATATATATATATATATATAATATATGACCTATTATTATTATTTTATTTTTTTTTTTTTTATATATGTTACTAAAAAATTTTGAACGTCACTCAAAGGAATTGGTAGATTTTCTTTTCTCCACGTTAAGTGTCTTAGCATATCGTTATAACATCTTTCATAAACAAATTCGTTTCTAAAAAAGGAAATATAAATATTTTATTACATTGTAAATATGTTTATAATTATATATTTAAATTATCATACATAACATTTTATAATTTTATTATTTTATAATTTTATCATTTCATCATTTTATTATTTCCTTATTATTTATATATTAACCCTTGTAGAAATCTTAGAACATAATTATCATCATCAAAAAGGGTATTTTTAAAAATCGTTTCGTATGTTTCAACTTCTTTTTCTTTCTCTTTATCTTTCTCTTTTTCTTTTTCCTTTAATTTTAATTTATTAACAAATTCTTTTAATTCTCTTATTTTTTGTTTCTCAAAGTCATCTAGCTCTTTTCCACAAAATATATATCTTAAACTTTTTAGGTTATTTTTATGATACTACAAATGTAAAAATATAAATATATGTGAATATACATACATATATATATATATATATATATATATATTTATATGTACGTACTAATCATATACACATATACACACATATAATATATTTATCTATATAATCTAGATCATGTGAATTCTATTTTCCTCATTTTTTTTATTTTTACAAATTTAATTTCTTCCTTAGTTGGTTCATAATCTAAAACCTCCTTCGACAAATAACTTGAAACTGTATTGTCATTCATTATTATTTATACTTATATATTTAAAAAAAAAAAGAAAAAAAAAAAAAAATTCAATTGACAAAGATTTATGTAATATATATAATTATATATATATTTAAAACAAAGAATAATATATTATATTATATATATATATATATATATATATAATTAATAGTAATAAAAAAAAATTAAAAAATTAAAAATATATATATATGTGTTACTCTATCAATACTTTGTTACTATACAATTTTGGGTACTTTATTTTATTTTATTTTTTTTTTTTTTCTATTTTTTAAAATTTTCAAATATGGAAAAGAAGAAAAAAAAAAAAAATTTGCACATACATATATATTATATAAAATAGAATTTTTAAAAATATTAAAAAAAATATATTTATATAATTATGAAAAAAAAAAAAAAAAAAAAAAAAAAAAAAAAAAAAAAAAAAAAAAAAAAAAAAAAAAAAAAAAAAAAAAAAAAAAAAAAAAAAAAAAAATATTTTTTTTTTTTTTTTTTTTTTTAAAAAAAAAAAATATTTTTTTTTTTTTTTTAATTTTTGTTTTTTTTTTAAATTTTATATTTAAATTTTTTTTTTTTTTTTTTTTTTTTTTTTTTAATTAAAAAATGGCTAACTATTTAAAAAAAAATATA
>NC_031491.1:903374-908577 GCF_001602025.1 Plasmodium gaboni | reverse complement strand
AATAAAAAAAAAATAAAAAAAAAAAAAAAAAAAAAAAAAAAAAAAAAAAAAAAAAAAAAAAAAAAAAAAAAAAAAAAAAAAAAAAAAAAAAACAACACATAAAAATTTATATATATATATATATATATATATATATATATATATATGTATATATTAATATACGTATAAAATTTCCTAGTTCTAATATATTGTATATATATATATATATATATATATAATAATCCCAGAAGAGTAAAAAAATTAATATAATATTATTATATATATAATATATATATTATATATATTAATTTATATATATAATGTAATTATTATAAATTTTTGTTTAATTTTTTATTTATTATATTATAATAAATTCACACAAATATTCTTTTATATGGATTATGAAATAATTTTTTTTTTCTTTTTCTTTTACTTTTTTTTTATCTTTTTCTTTTTTTTTCTTTTTCTTTTTCTTTTTTTTTCTTTTTCTTTTTTTTTTTTTTTTCTTTTTTTGTGTTTTATACCTTTCTTCTTAAATAATTTCTTATAAATACTTAATAAAATAAATAAGCTTAAATATTAAAATCTAATATAAAATTTTATAGAGTTTATATGATATATATATAATATATATAATTATATTATCATTTTCTTATCAAAGGGTTAATTATTATAAAAAGGGTTTAAAATATATCTATATAATATATAATAACAAACTTCATATTATAATATTAATATAAATATTATATTTATTGCACGACATAATTCGTAATGCATATATGAAGAAATATAAATTAATTAATAAATAATATTAATTCAAATATATAATAATAATAATAATATATATATATATATATATATATATATATATATTTATTGCACGACATAATTCGTAATGCATATATGAAGAAATATAAATTAATTAATAAATAATATTAATTCAAATATATAATAATAATAATAATAATATATATATATATATATATATAATGGAAATAAATGAATATATACATTACTTTATGTATATATATATATATATATATCTTAATTTTAATCATATTTCCATTTATATATAAAATATGACCTTACTATATAATAATTATATTAGTATGGTAAAAAAAAAAAAAAAAAAAAAATGATATACGTTTATAATTATAAATATATTGTCTATATATATAATGCAACTATATATAGAAAATATCATTATATGTCGAATAGATAAATGATATTATTTTATAATATTAGCACACATTATATATCACTACAAATAAATAAAATAAAATAAAAATTATATAATAAACTACAGAATCATAAAATATATATTATATACATAAATAGATACATGTTATATTAACGTACAAATATGTGAAATTATACACAATTTTATGTACATTTTTTACCACATAATAAAATATTTTCAATATTGTTAATATTTTTTTTTTTTTTTTTTTTCCTTATTCGGTCTTGTTTTCCTTTTCAGTATAATTATTTTTTGTGTAACTTATATAATATCTATATATTGTATGAATTACTAATATGGCTGTGCATAATATCTATAAAATGAAGAGAGAAAAAAATAGAACATACGTATTAATTGTTATATTATATATATATATGTATATTTATTTATTTATTCATTTTTATAGTAATATAATTTCAATATGAATTACCATAATAACTGAGCATATAAATCCAATAAAAGATAAAATGTCTGTCTTAAAGGCTTTCTTTAAAATATATCTTATATGCTTTTTCAATTTAATCATAATACTAAAAAAAAAAAAAAATTAATATATATATATATATATATATACATATATCCATTATACACATAATGTTTATAATTAATAATTTGAATATAACTATATTATCTCATTAATTCTTACATGTTAAATTTTGTAAACTCTTCCAATTTGGTATAAATTCTTTTGTTCTTTAAGTCATCTATAAAAAAAAAAAAAAAAAAAAAAAAAAATAATTTAAAAATATATATATATATATAAATAAAATTATAAAAACTACAAGTTATTATATATTTGTATACTTACCTATTATATTATCTACATTATCTATATTGAAATACTCCTCAAAATAATACAACTACAAAATAAAATATGCACATATATATATATATTTTTAAAACAATGTTCATATATAAATAAATATGAGGCTCACATGTATGTTTCATTCATTCATTCAAAAAAAAAAAAAAAAAATTTAATAATTACCTTTGGATATTTACTGAATAGTATTATTTGTGGATACAAATCTGAATTAGTACCGTATAGTTCTAAATTCTAATTAAAAAAAAAATTTATTTTTATAACATTACATGTTAAATGAAAATATATATATATATATATACCATATACTATATAATAATATATTATTATAATTTTTATCTTACTTCTTCATAATATTTTCCATCTATATAACCAAAGAGAATATCATTATGATTCTTGTATCTGCATCAGAAATATAAAAAAACAAATTATATAATATATATATATATATATAATAGTAATGTGAAAATGTACATATATAGTGTTGTTTGCTTACTTTTCTGCATATCGTTTGTACTCTGAAATGTAGGAATCAAAATTCTTTTTCATATCCAAAAGTAATAGCATTAAATTGTTACCTTCAAAAAAATAATACAAATATATATATATATATATATATATATATTTTTATGCTACACAAATAATTATTTATGTCTGTTTTTTATGATTACCGCTACTTCTTATATTAAAAAAATTTCTATGATCAATTTTCATAAGTAAGGGAAATCTATTCTTATTTATAAATGACTTCAATAATTCAGGATCCTGTAAATTAAATTAAATATATATATATATATATATGTATTTTTTTTTTTTTTTTTTTTAATGTGTTTATATATCATTTTTTAAAATATTGTTACTATATACTTACCAACTTGTCTAAGTCATAGGTACTGTGATTGTATGCACTCTTTACGTGCAATTCGTTCGCTTTTATATTCATCTTAGTACACATATCCTATTAATTTGTAATAAAAAATATATATAATATGAATATATATATATTTAGCTATCTAACTAGCCAAATATGTTTAATTTTTTATATTTACCGGATTTGTGATATTGATAAAATAGCATTCTTCATAATATAACTTAGCCACATCAAATAAATCATCCTAAAGATAAAATTATTTTATTACGAATTTATAATATATATATATATATATATATGTATAATATATTTTATTTTTTTCCTATTTTCATTACAGGTAAATTTTCTGAGCAAGTTAAAAACATATTGTTCTCCGTTTCGTATGATTTTAACTCATCTTCATTCTGCACGCCAACAAATATTGGTCTTTATTTCAAAAAAAAAAAAAAAAAAGAAAAAAGTGAAAAGAAATGAAAGAATAAATAAACAAATAAATATTGTTGTAAGAATGATTAGATAATAGAAAAAAATAAATATGACAAATATACAACATTATTTTAAATAATATATGGACATATAATATATATATATATATATATATATATTTACGTCGTAACGTAATATATCCAGCTTTTTATAGAATTCTCATTGGTTATGTCATTTGAATAAGTGGATATTAATGCACTGTTCCTAAACCTATAGGATATAAAAATCAAATTATTAAGTATAAATAATATAATATATATATATATATATATATATATGTGTGTATGGATTTATATATACACATTTCTATGTTTTCGTTCTTATTACATTTTTAATTGAGGTACTTTCAAGGCGCCATATATTTTACAAAGTGAGTATGCTTTGGGGTTATCACAATTTATCTGTATATATTATCAAATATTTTTTTAAAAACAAAAGGAATACGTGCATGTATAACTATATATATATATATATATATATATATATATATTATATTATATTTAGATACGATTCGTTTGTATTTATTTTAAAATTTACTTCAGCGAAATATATTTTCGTTCTGTTCTCATTTTGTATTGATTTTTGTATATTTCTTAGTTTGTCCCATATGTATTTGCAATAGACACACTGTGGAGCATAACTTTATTTAAAAAAAAAATAAAAAATAAAAAATAAAATAAATAAATATATATATATATATATAATATTTTCACAAATAAAAAAGTATTTTAAAAAATAATTGTCTTTTCTTTTCTTTTCTTTTTCTTTTTTTTTTTTTTATTATTATTACAAATTTATAAACCAGTAAGTATTGCTCTCAAGAGCTTCCGAAATATTTTCCGAATCCATTTTTAAGAAATCATATTGAGGATAAGTGAGATTAACCTTTGTATTACAACGAAATAAACAAAGGAGAAGATTAAAAATAAGAAATTTGATAAACATTTTGATTATTATTTTTTAAAAATAATACACATAAAAATATATATGATATATATATATATATATATTTTTAATATCTCTAATAGAACAATAAAATAGGAATTTTAATTTATAAATTTAAAAAAAAAAAAAAAAAAAAAGAAGAAAGAAAGATTCATATATATATTTTTTTAATTATATTTATGAATTTGTAAACACAAAAAAAAAAAAAAAAATAAATAATAATAATAATAAATAATAATAATAATAAATAAATAAATAAATAAAAATAATACATAAATATATATAAATACATATATAATAATACGCATATGAAATGGTATCTTTTAATATTATAAACAAAAAAAAAAATTACAAATTATAACAAAAAAAGTAAAATATATGTTATATATATATATATATATATATATAATGTAAAAAAAAAAAAAAACGAAAAAATATTATAAAATGAGGACACATATTCCTTACGTACATTCACAAAAATGCGTACACTTACACATATGTAAAAAATATAATATTACAAAATTTTGTTGCCAAATATCCTATACTATTATAATTTACATACTTTATTTATAGGATGTTTTATATATATATATATATATATATTCCGACTAGCTTTTATTATTTTTATAATAATATATTTTTTTTTCTTTTATCACTTGTTATACTATATGTTTATATTATTCAAAAACCTGAACAGCTTGCTATTTTCCTTTAACGACATAATATTTTTATCACCCTTATCATTAAATTTACCACTGATAATTTTGTATTTTAACATATATTTCAAGGTATTCTTTAAGAAAAAAATATATATATATGTGACAATAATAAATAAATAAATAAATATATATATATATAT
>NC_031491.1:895737-903213 GCF_001602025.1 Plasmodium gaboni | reverse complement strand
TTTTTTGGTCATATTACCTTTAAGTTTATGTGGAATATTCGATAAACGAACTGGTCGCTATTTTTTAGGTATACATAATCATTTATATTACAAAATAAACTATCATAAATATTTTTGAATATATTTAAATTAAATTTTTTATTTCTTTTCCTCCTTGTCCATAATACTCGATTTTTATCAAAAGGATCGATTATCCCAACAACCTATAATTGAAACATAAAAAAAAAAAAAAAATAAATAAATAAAAATGAAATGACTATGTAATATAAATTATTTTATTTTACATGACGCTTTATATACATATATATATATATATATATATATATATATATATTTAATTATATACCTCATAATTGAAATATCTTCTGTTTTCTTTATTTGAAGTTATGGCATGAGTACCAAATTGCATCACATTACAAACTTTTCTTGTCTCTATATGAATTTTTTTAATTGTAAAAAGGAAAAAAAGGAATAATATAAATTTGCTTTTTCTCATTTTCCCCCACATCATAAATAAATATATATATATATATATATAATATGTGTATGTATTTTTTTCACCCCTGTATATATTATTATTTTATTAAGAGGATACTTTTATAAAACAGTTATTTTTATATTTTATCGTCTTGATATAATTACAATTACATTATTATAAAAAAAAACAAATAAAAAAATTAAAACAAAAAATAAGAAATTATTAATGTTTTTTTATGTTTGCCTTATTATCTTAGTACATAGAATAAAATATTTTCAACTATAAGTATGTCCTTTTATGCTTACAAAATGGATATACATATAAATATATATATATATATATATATATGTATATATTTATATTATTTATATTGTACCAAATATTATTAGTAACACCTTCATTTGGTAGGTACTTTTTAGGTATACTTATAAACTTTTTACATATACCTGTACACCTTTTAAGATTTTTTTTTTCTCTTATATATATTTATAAAATTACATCCTTATATATATATAAATATTTATATATATATAATAAAATAATATATCTTTAATTGATTCTGATTCTTCCTTTTTAAACATTTGAAAAACATAACAAACTTTTATATATATATAAATATTATATAAATGGATGGTTTTTTTTTTAATTGTATATTTTTAAATCAAAAACTTTTATAAAATACAGAAAAAATAATAAATAAAATATATATAATCATTATATTTTTTAAGAGTTATTATATATATTATATATATATTATATATATATATATATATATTTATGTAAGAGTGGGAAAAATCAGTATGATTTCATAATTTTTATATGTACATAATGTGCTCATTATTTTTTAGCCATATTCATATTATATAATAAATACAATATATTATATATATAATATTATAAGCAATAGGAGTTATATTTAAGAATATATTTTCTATACAACACTTGGATATAAAATGAATAAATAATATAATATATTGTAAATATTTTATCCTATAAAATAATAACTTACCACATAAATATAATTTATATATTTATATGCATTTATTTTTTTGTAATATATTTTAATTTATATTTCCTTTTTTTTTAAAAAAAAAAAAAAAAAAAAAAGAAGAAGAATGTGGTAAAATCGCTATAATTATTACTTATATAATAATATATACAAAATTATTTTATGAAAAAATGAAAAAACACAAAACGCCATGTAAAAGAAAATATCGGCAAAGAGCTCATTGTAATCCTCTATCAGATAGTTATATAAAATATCCGAGGAACTATGAATATGTTGATTGGAGTTTACATTTTCCATTTTATTTTGACAAAAATAAAAATGAAGATGAATATATAACAAATAAAGAGAATTCAAAAGATGAACATATGATAACAGATAATATAAATAATGATAAAAGTGATAATATAAATAATGATAAAAGTGATAATATAAATAATGTGCTGTATTTAAATACAAATAAATATCCAGTGAATTATAAAATAAAAAATAAATTTAATCAATTTTATGAGAATAATAAAGATGTAACTATTTTAGATATAGGATGTGGATATGGTGGTTTATTATTTTCTTTAAGTAAAATATTTAATGATAAATTAATTTTAGGTTTAGAAATAAGAGATAAAATTACAAATTATGTTGGTGAGAAGATTTTATCTTATCGATATAATTATAATCCATATTATCATAATATATCTGTTATTCGTACGAATGTAATAAAATTCTTACCAAATTATATAAAAAAAAATCAAATAGAAAAAATCTTTTTTTGTTTTCCTGATCCTCATTTTAAAAAACATAATTGGAGAAGAAGAATTATTACTATAGAAAATTTGTCTTTATATTATCATTTATTAAAAAATAATGGTTATATTTATTTTATTACAGATGTATATACATTATACTTATGGGTCATATTTTGTTTTTCAAAATGTTCCTATTTTAAATTACTTACAAAGAAAGATTGTGAAAATGATATTTGTGTTAAGTTAATTCATGAAAGTTCAGAAGAATCAAAAAAGGTCAAAAAAAATAAACAAAATATGTATTACTGCGTCGCCCAAAAAATTTTATAAACATAAATATAAATATAAAAATGAAAAGATATTTTGATGTTATAAATAAATAAATATATATATATATATATATATATATATATTATATTTATTTATTTATTTTTTTTAAGTCATAATAATTAAGTTTTAATAAGTTATATATGAAAGAAACCTCAAAATAAAAATCCGATAACAAGCATTTATATATATGTATATTAAAACATCTTGGTATATTTTATGTACAAATATAATTAATAGTGGATATATAAAAAAAAAAAAAGAAACGGGGAAAAAATTATAATATTATATATATGTGTGTTTCATTTATATATATATATATATATATATATATATATATATATTTTATTTTTTTAAGTAATTTGTAAAATCCATGTTATGCTTATGTTTAAATAAAAAATTAAACTTTTGGTTTTATAACATTTATATTAAAAAAAGAAAAAGAAAAAGACATTTCTTCTTATTAAATAAAAATGATCTTTTAACCTTCTCTACTATATTGATCTTCTCTCAACGGATATAATTTTTGTTTATGTGGGTCCTTATGTATTACACCACAGAGACTACATTGGGCATACGTTCCATTATTTATTGATTGAATATCTTCTTTTCCTATTAACAGAAAATAATATATATGAAATGAAAGAGAATGTAATTGTATATGTAAAAAGGGCTATTACATAAAGAAAATATATATATATATATATTTATTTATTTTTCTTGTGATAAATTGTGTTTACCTATTTTATCATAAGAAGCACAATTCCCTGGATGTTTTCCAGGGCTTATACCTTTGTGAGAATAACACGATCTCATTATTAAAAAAAAAAAAAAAAAAAAAAAATTAGTACATATATATAAATATATATATATATATATATATTAAAATGCTATAATTGTGTTGTATTATTTTATTTTGAGATTTTGTAAAATAAAATATATGTAAAAATGAAAAAATAAAAAAAAAAATTAAGTATATTTTTTTGTTATTTAATTTAAATTATATTTGAAACAAATAAAAGTTTTATTGTTGAAAAAAAAAAAAAAAAAAAAAAAAAAAGGGGGGAATAGCTATTAATTATAAAGAAGAACAACAACGTAAATTATAATAACTATATATAGATAGGCACAAGTGTAAACCTTTTAAATATATAATTTTCATTTTTAACTTGTTCTTTCTTTGTGTCTTTTTTTTTTTTTTTTTTTTCTTTATTTGTTTTTATATTTTCTCCTTTATATAAATATTATGTTGTAGTGGCTTGCAACCATTTGAGCCCTTTAGCCATAACAACCTGAACATGATAAATTTTTTTTTTTTTTTTTTTTTTTAATTTTTATAAATTTAATATAAGATTTTTATATGAATTATAAAAAAAGGAAATTTTTGAAAAATACGTATTTATCATTTAGCTCTTTAATATATATACAGTTTATTTGTTAACAAAATGAAAAGAAAATAAATATACTTAAGTATTTATGTGTAGATATATTTTATTGTGGCTTATATGATTCTTTATTCATTTTTATTTTTTTTTAACACATATGCATATGCATGTTCACGTACGAAAAGTAAAAAATATAAATATAAATATATTTATATGTCATTCCATAAAATAATATTTTTTTTTATTTAAAATAAACAAATTTGGTCTCTTTTTTTTTTTTTTTTTTTTTTTTCTCAATTTGTATTCCCTTAGTAGTGCATAAGAAACTTATATAATTTTCTCCACCTTTTTTTAAGGTTACATTTTTTTTTTTTTTTTAATTATGTTACATATTAATAAAAATAATTATATCAAATAATGTATATATATATATAATATATATATAATATCTTTTAAATTAATGTATAAATAATTATATTGTAATCTTTATATTTTTCATTTTTGTTATAGCCACTTTCTTTTAAATTAAATGAATAAACTAATCATTTAGAAAAATTTAGTAAATGCTTGTATTTTTTATATAGCTTAGAAAAAATAATACACATATGTACAATAATAATTTTTTAATACACTTCTATGTGTATTTTTTATTATATATGTATATATAATAAATATATATTAATGTGTATTATTCATATAAATGTGCTAGCATGTCATGTGTTAGGCTTCTAAATAATATATAAATAATTATAAAAAAAAAAAAAAATAATTTCATACAAAAATTATTATATTTTTTTAATAAATTCCTTTAGAAAAACATATAAAAACATTTAAAAGATAAAACACTCATACTTCATAAATAAATAAATATATATATATATATATATATATATATATATATAATAAAAGATTCCATTTTTTTCTCATTAAATATAATGTTAAGATATTACTTTTATTCATCTTCTGTTAAAGTATTTTTCTTAAAATAAAATCATAAATTTATGAATAATATATAAATATATTTATTTACATGTGTGCAAATATTTTAAACTTATAAAATCATAAATTTTTATTACTTCTAAAAGTATATAATTTTTATTTTTCTTCAGTTATCAATTTTTAAAACATCAATTTTATATAATAATTATTATTTTTAAATATATACTTAAGTACCTTAAAAATTTTTTATAAAAACGAAAATATAAAAAAAAAAAAAAAAAATAAAATAATACACTATATATATATATATATATATATATATATACATATATTACATATATATAATAGAATAAATAATTCAAAATGCATTTAAAAATTGTGTGTCTGAGTGATGAAGTCAGGGAAATGTACAAGAATCATAAAACACATCATGAAGGTGATAGTGGATTAGATTTGTTTATTGTCAAAGATGAGGTACTAAAACCAAAGTCTACTACTTTTGTTAAGCTTGGAATTAAGGCAATAGCATTACAATATAAATCTAATTATTATTATAAATGTGAAAAAACTGAAAATAAAAAAAAAGATGATGAACAATCCAATATTGTAAATACAAGCTTTTTATTATTTCCTCGTAGCAGTATATCCAAAACACCACTGCGATTAGCTAATTCAATTGGACTAATTGATGCAGGTTATAGAGGAGAAATTATTGCTGCTCTGGATAATACTAGTGACCAAGAATATCACATTAAAAAAAATGATAAATTAGTACAATTGGTTTCTTTTACAGGGGAACCACTTTCTTTTGAATTAGTTGAGGAACTGGATGAAACTTCCAGAGGAGAAGGTGGTTTTGGATCGACATCCAATAATAAATATTAACATTATTTTTATATAGAAGCTAGCTGTGCATATTATATGCATATGAAAATATATATATATATATATATATGTGTGTGTATATATGTTTTTATTTATATAAAATAAATTTTTATATATTTATATATTTGTAATGATTTATTTGCTTAATAACTCAACATATAGTAAAAACTTATAGAACATAAAAGGAAAAAAAAAAAAAAAAAAAAAAAAAAATTGAACAAAAGAAAACAGGATAAACATATACATAACCAAAATTTTGTTATGAATATAACTAAATAATAATAATAATAAAAAGACACATATATATATATATTATAAAATTCACACGGTTAAAGGATTTTATTTTATTTCATTTTATTATTTTATTTATTTTTTTTTTTTTACAGCTTTTTTTTTTTTTTTTTTTTTTTTTTTTTTTTTTTTTTTTTTTTTTTTTTTTTTTTTTTTTTTTTAAAAAAAAAAAAAAAAAAAAATAAAAAAAATTAAAAAAAAAAAAAAAAAAAAAAAAAAAAAAGATACTTTCTGATTATGTTATAGAGATCTTAAAAACTTTTAAGAAATTTATAAATATAGATATATATTCATTTATTTTAAACATTATGAAAAAAATATATTTCATAATTAATTCTTTTAATACAATTATATATATAATAATAATAATAATAATAAAAGAAATAAAATAAAAATAGGTAGTTTTATATATAGAATTCGTAAAGATCTATCATTGCTTCATATAATATTATGAACAAACAAATTATTGTTATATAATTAAATATATTATTTATTATATATATATATATATATAATATATATATATTAATATATTATTATAAATGATATTATTGGTTTATAATTTTATTTTATATATGTAAATTATTATATATAATATTATATATATATATATAAAAGAACCAAATACTATGTAAAGATATAATATTATATATATTTCTAAAAATAATTATAACAATATTTGATCCATTTATAATATATATAAACCATTTCTTTCTAAAATCTTTAAAAAAAAAAAAAAACCCAATAAAAAAAAGAAGAATATATATATATATATAAAGAAAAATAAAAAGGGATATTTTTACTTTTTAATTATGTAAATATTTAAAAAAAATTGAACAAAAGAAAACAGGATAAACATATACATAACCAAAATTTTGTTATGAATATAACTAAATAATAATAATAATAAAAAGACACAAATATATATATATATTATAAAATTCACACGGTATTCATTTCAATATTATTATAATTAGGAAGTAAAATCGAAAGAGAAATTTTTTTTTTTCTTTTTTTTTTTTTTTTTTTTTTAATAATAATAATATATATTTATAAAATAAAAAATAAGAAATAAGTATATTTGTATAAATAATAAACACTTAATTTCTAATTTTAAAGGTACAAAATACAGTTTAATGTTATTATATTTGTTTTATATATCCTTCTTTTTTTATTTTTTATATTATTTTATTGTTATGAAACATAAGGGAAAACAACTAATAATGATTTATCTATAATATTAAATAATAATATAATTTATTTGTGTTTTATAAGATTATGATATGATGATTTATTCATATATCAAATAAACAATTTTATGTTTTTGCATATTTCAAAGATTTAAAGATAATTAATAATAATAATTTGTATACCTCTTAAAAGAACATATAAAGAAAAAAGAATATATATATATACATA
>NC_031491.1:893235-895637 GCF_001602025.1 Plasmodium gaboni | reverse complement strand
TTATACATTTTATATTAGTAACATTTTTTTTATATTTTTTGAATATCCATAAATATATACATTTATCTTTTTATAAAATATATATTTTCTGAAAAAAAGAAAAAAAAAAAAAAAAAAAAAACTTGGTTTTTTCTAGTTTTATAATTTGTTATATATTATTAAAAAAAAAAAGAAAAAGAAAAATGTGGAATCAATTAAATGATGGAGAAAACACAGACGATTATAATGGTGGTATGAACTTGAAAAAACAAAACAAAATAAAATATTACGACATCTAAAATTATATACATATATTTATTAAATGTACTATTATGAATATAACTATATATTTAGAACAAAAACCAAAAAAAAAAAAAAAAAAAAGAATTACTTTTTGGGTTTCATTTATACATTATATATATATATATATATATATTATATGTATAATATTTATAATATGTTAAAATTATTTATTCTTGTTTGTAGAGTCAAGGAATGGATTTTTTCAACGTCTAAAAAAATATAAGTTATTTTTTTATTTGTTTATTGGCTTTTTATTAACTTTGTTAATTATATACGCCCTTTATGAATACTACTTTAATAAAAGTAAGTCAAAAAAAAAAAAAAAAAAAAAAAAAAAAAAATTGAAATATAAATATAAATATAAAGATAAATATATACTTTGTTTATATAATCTTTATAATGTGTAATGTCTTTTTTTTTAATTTTTATAGATGGTGATTTTACATTAAATTGTAATGATTTAAATGAAAGATGTCTAAACTATAAATTCCCAAGTTTTAAGCGTAAGTGATTTATTATTATTTTTTTTTTTTAATTATTTGATAAAATGAATATATGTAAAATATATATAATTAGAACTATATATATATATATATATATATATTTATATATATATATATTTTTTTTTTTTTAATAGCTGAAAGATTGCATATTGTCGATGTGAATACAGAAAATAATAATTATATATTAAGAAGTAGCATTCCATTATTTAATGGTAAGAATAGAAATAAGAAAAATAATAAGGAAACAGAATTTTTAATATATGAAAAAAAAAAAAGAAAAGTATATATTTTCATACTTATATATTATATTTAGTATATGTATATTTTTTATTTTTTTTTTTTTTTATTTTTTTTTTTTTAAAGGAATATATTCGGAGGAAAAATTATTAAGCTATATAAAAAAATTATTTGAAGAAAATAATTTAACCTACAGTGATGATTTATCATTACACATAATATCATTCTTGAGAAACGACTTAAAGGTAATACATACATATATATATGTATATATATGTGTGTGTATTTATTTATATTTATACTTGTATATCTACATACATATATATTTAATTTTTTTTTTTTTTTTTTTTTCTTTTTTTTTCTTTTTTTTTTTTTTAGGAGGGTTGTTCTTATACTGCTGAACACTGCTATAACAAGAAAAATAATATCTTCCATCATATTATATTAGGACATCAAGAAAATCCTTATGATATAAATGAAGATGTAAGTTTTAAATTAAAAAATACATTATAAAAAAAAAAAACGACCCTGAGCTGTCTTATTATATATATACTTATATTCCTTTCTTATTATTTTATAATTTTTTTTTTTTTTTTTTTTTTTTTTTTTTAGGAATTAAATGATAAACTAAACAGCATGAGCTGGAACACGGATAATTTAATAAACCGAATTAAAGATTTAAAAAAAAAATTTAATACCATGAAGAATACCATATTTTTTATTCATTGTAGAAGAGGAAGAGACAGAACTGGTGAATTTGTAAGTGCATATAAAATGATAGAACAAAATAAAGATTTTAATTCTATAGTTGAAGAAAATGAAGAAATTGGAAAAGTAAAACCACAATATCTAAACATGCAAAAATGGTTATGTTTATATTTAGAGAGAATATTGAAGAATCCTAATGTTAAATGTTTTAATTTTTTATAAATTAAAAAAAAAAAAAAATTATAAAATATAATTAAAATGAAATAAAACAAAATAAAACAAAATAAAACAAAATAAAACATATCTTTTTAATTTCTTTTTATATTTCAAATATTTTATGAGTTATTTAGATTTGTCTATATAAATACTTATATACATATATATATATATATATATATATGTATATATTTTTAAAAAAAATATATATTTTATTTATTTTTTTAATATCTTATTTCTTTATTTGATTTGTAAATATAAATATTATCAAAAGATATATATACATTTATATATGTATTTATTTATGTATCTATATATATATATGCGTATTTACTAATATTAGTTTTTTAATTTTTAATATGGAATATATGTGTATATATATATATTTTTTCTTATTATCTTATTTTTCAAAAAAATAAAAGAAAAAAAAAAAAAAAAAAAAAAAAAAAAAAAAAA
>NC_031491.1:892598-893135 GCF_001602025.1 Plasmodium gaboni | reverse complement strand
ATTTTTTTAGATAAATTTCAAAATGACAAAAAGCATATGTGAATTACAAAATAAAAATTCTATCAGTACGGAATTGCTCGTAAGGACATGTGGAAATATAAAGATTAAAAAATAAAATATATATATATATATATATATATATATATATAATTATTTATAAAATATAAGAATATAATTTTTACAACATAATTATTATTTATATTGATCTTCATTGTTTTGTTCTAATTAAAATATATTTATTTTTTTTATTTATTTTCTCTCATATTTCATATATCCTATTCATAGCAAGAAATCAAAAAAATGGAAAATGAATTAAAGAGGAAAAATGATGAGTATGAAAAATTAAATGCAAATTATAGAGAAATATATGTAAGCAAAAAGGATAAAAATAAAAAAAAATATATATATATTTGTGCTCATCACTATATATATTATAACATGTATTATATTACTCATCCTATTATTTTTTTTTTTAATTTTAATAATTTTTTTTTCGTAGGGCTCTTACATATTGGCAAAAACCAATTTGGATGATAC
>NC_031491.1:866054-892298 GCF_001602025.1 Plasmodium gaboni | reverse complement strand
TATTTCATATATTTAACACAAAAAAAAAAATATTATATATATATATATATATTTCCATGTGATATTTTTTAGAATTATGAAGGGGAAATATTAAAATTAGAAAATATGCTTAAGGAAAAGGAACATGAATACATGAACTTACGCGTAAGGAAAGAAAAAAAAAATAAATAATAAAAAAAAAAAAAAGCATATATATATATATATATATTATCATTCTATTATAATATATATATTTGTATTTTATTTATTCTTCACACATTATTAATTTTAATACACCCTCATTTACAACAATTTCTTATATAAACATATGTAGATTAATTTTCAAGAATTGTTGGAAGAAAAATGTAAACTGGAAAATGACATGGACAATTATGAAAAGGCCATATATGAAATAAACGAAAATTTGATATCTTTAAAAGAAGCACATAAGGTAAATAACATGATATAAAATTGAATCAAATAAAAAAAAATAAGTGATACAAGAACATATATATATATTTATTTATTTATATTTATGTTTTGTAGGAAGAACTAAAAGAAGTGCATGAAGAAAATACAAATTTATATTCAACTATAGACAAATTTAAGGTAATCATTTTATTTATTTATTTATTTATTTATTATTTTATTTTTACTTTATTTTTACTTTATCACGTCATTAATATTAAAAAAATTTTAATTGTAGGAAGAAGTTGAATACATGAAAGAGAACTACAAACAGCTGGAAAAAATGAACCAAGTAAAAATAAATAAAATATTATATATATATATATATAATTTTATCTTTTCATATAATTTTTTAATTTTTTAATTTTTTTTTGTAGGATAAAATTAATACGATTGAAAATCTTGAAAAGGAAATGATGGACATGAAGGTATACATATATATATATATATACATACATATTTATATATATATATATATTTATGTATGTATATTTACACGTGCAGGAAGAAAAAAAAATGGTAGGAGAAAAAATGGACCTTGTTCAAAGTCAACAAAGGATGATACAAATGGAAATAAAAAATTTAAACAAAGAAAAAGAACAACTTAAAGAAAAAGAAGAAACATTAAAAAATGAAAAAGAAAAGTTTCAACAATGTAAAGAAGATTTAAAAATAGAAGAAAAACAAATAGACACAAATAAACAAGTATTAAACAAAGAAAAAGAACAAATAGAAAAAAATAAAGAAGAACTCAAATTAATGGAACAAAATTTAAATAAAGAAAAAGAATCTTTACAAAAAAATAAAGAACAACTAGATAAAGAAAAAAAAATATATGAAAATGATAAGAAAAATATTATGTTAAAAAATGAAGATTTGAAAAAACTAGTAGATCAATATAAAGAAGAAATTACGGTAATATATTATAGAATTATAACAATATATAATATATATATATATATTATGAATTTTTAATTTTATATTATAATATATAAAGTGCACAAGGTTTATAGGATACTACAAATAGGCCCAATATATACATATGTATATACACATATATTAATATATATATATATATTTCAATGTTTTTAGAATAAGGAAGAACATATTAAACAGATTGAAGAAAAAATTCTTTTGCTAGAAGATGAAAAAAAAAATTTCCAGGTATATCTTAGAAAATAAAAATATAAAAATAATAACCATATAACAAAGATGTTTATTAAATCGTATATAATACATTATGATATATATATATATTTTTTATTTTTGTTTCCTTTGTAGAATAAGATTGACGCATTAGATAATAAACTTCAAGAATTCAAAGTGAGTAACACAAAATAAAAAATATATATATATATATATATATATATATATTTCTTTTTATTAATATGAACAACATATATACATTTTATTTTATTCTTAGAATGAAATAACTAATGAAAAAAAAATGAACTATCAATTAAAGGTAAAATATTAAAAAGTTATAAGATATATTATACAGTTCGCTTATATATATATATGTATTTTCCTTTTTAGGATGATATAGACAATAAACAAAACGAAGTGATAAAGAGAGATTCCATTATAGAGGTTAAAAAAAAAAAGAAAATGTATATATATGTATAGTCATTTTTATAATTATAGAAAACCTAAATGGTATATATAATATCACTTATGACATTTTATTTGTTCTTTTCACAATCTATGTAGATTCTATATAATAAACTGAAAGAAAAAGAAAACGATATTACCACATTCCAGGTATATATATAAATGTTTCTATGGTAGTTATTGTAACTTATACATATATATTATTTACTGTTATTTATATTTATATTTATATTTATATTTTATTTTTATTTTATTTATTTTTTTTTTTTTTTAGAATGAGAATTTATCTTTACGAAATTGTCAAAAGGAATTAAATAAAATTTTGGATACCAAAAAAAATGAAATGATTAACATTGAAAAGGACTTATACGAAGTATGATCTGTTCTATATTATAAAATATTTTAAAATAAGAATAAATAAGACTATACGTATATATATATATATATATATATATATATATGTTTATATTATTTTATAATTCCTTTATTTTGTTTTTCATTAAATTATGTAGAAGCTAGCCAAATTGTTAATTAAAAAGAAAATCAGACAAAGAGACGATTTACATTTTGATGGTCATCCACAATCTTCTATCTTAAAAATTGTAACTTTAAAAAAATAACAATAGAAAAAAAAATAATAAACAAATAAAAATTATAATATATATGTATATATAAAGAATAAATATATATATATATATTTATGTCTACTATATTTTTTTTTTTTTTTTTTTCTTTGTTAGTTATGGTTTGGATATGTAGACATATGCAAGTGTATATTAAAGAACAGAGACGGATACTTATATAAGGGAAATAAGAACCATCGATTTATTTGTGCCTACGATACAGATCTGGTAAGACCATAAGAAGAATATAAAAGAAAATATTAATTTTAAAGTAGAATCTTTTATGAAAATTCTTTTTAAATACATGTGAATGTAGTTATGTTTGTATATATTTTCATTTTATTATTTATATATATTTTTTTTTTTTTTTCTTCTTTTTCAGTTTTTGGATATTAATGTGGAAAATACCAAAAAAGGGTAAAAATATAAAAATGATACAGTGACAAATAAAATTCATTGTGTTGAAAATAAATCAACGTATGAACATACATACATATATATATATATATATATATATATTTATTTATTTATTTATTTATTTCCCTTTTAAAGGCTGTTATCATTCAAAAACGAGACAAGGGGTATTTTTCAATTAAATGACGAGGAAGCCAAAAAACTTGTTTATGTTGGACCATTCAGCAAATTTAAAGGATTTAATTTTTGTATTTCTAGCAACAAGAATAATTTAGAAATAGTAAAAGGAAACAAGTGCAGTTATATATTTGAAGAAATGTATGTAACAAAGAAAGGAACAAAATTAGTTTTAATAAAAGAAAAAGAAAGTGGAAAATATTTCAGCGGATTGAATAAGAATTTATATTTAGAAAAGAAAAAAAGAGGAGTTGATAAATTAGATTACAATAATGTTGTCAACAAATTAATTAATTATATTGCAAATGAAAAGGAAGAAAATTGTAATATGATCATAAAAACATCCGATCAAAAATTAAAAATTGAAAATGAAAAAAGTACCTGTCTTGTTCAGAAAAAAAAAAATTCAGATAATTCTTACAATAATGAAGAAAAAACCAACTTAAGAAAATCGAGAAGTAAAACACCAATCAAAAAAGAAAATTCATTACATTCGAAATATGATAAAACCAAAACTACCAAAATAACAAATCAAATAAAGAAATCTGATAGCAAAGAAAAGCAAAATAAAGAAAAATCAACTAGCGAAAAACAAATTGGCAAAAAATTAGCTAGCGAAAAAAATAATGATGAGAAAATAACTAATGGAAAAATGAATGAAGATAAATTAAATAACGGAAAAATGAACCAAGATAAATTAAATAATAACAGAGAATTAAGTGATGAAAATTTACACAAGTATAAAATAGCAAAAGAAATGTTGTTACTTTCTGATAGTAATAGTTCAAGTACATGTGATGATGAAAATATTTATCATTTAAAAACTAAATATAATCATACAGAACAAAATGAATTTATACATAATAATGTAATAAATAAATCAATAGCAACAAATTATATCGAAAATATAAATACCTCTTTATTTAAATATTCCAAATGTTCTGAAGATTATAATAATACGAATATTATACTTACAACAAATAAGGAAGAAGCAATTTTATTTGAAATTTTTAATTATGAACAAATAGTAGAACACGACGCGATCAAATTGGCATCTGAATGTGTTTTCAATTTTCTTCTTAATTACAATAAAAGTAATTTACAAGATTTATCTAATATCGGTAGCGAGGGAAATTCAAATGTATTTTCAGGAATTGATGAAGACTGGTGTATATTACCAGCTTATTTGTAACGAACACACATATAACAAAACAAAAGGGATAAATTAAAATAAAACAAAATAAATATATATATATATATATTTTTTATATTTTATAACTTTTCTTTTTTTTATATACGTTTCGATAAACGTAATAGTTTCGATAAACGTAATAGTAAAAAAAAATAAATATATATAAAAAATATAAAATAAAAATAAAGTTCATTTCCATATTATCATATTAATATGCATATAACATTTATATGTATATTCCTTTTTCTTTTTTAGGAATTTTATATGATTTTGACTTTATTAGGTGCTTTCTTGTATTTAATTTTTTCATATATATATATATATATATATATATTTTTTTTTTTTTTTTTTTTGGTTTTTTCCACCACGTCACTCCATAAATTATATATATATTATATATATATATATTTTTTTTTTTTTTTTCTTTTGAGATGCATATTTTTTCATTTTAATAAGAATCATAAATGAAATATATTTATATGTTTTAATTTTTTTTTTTTTTTTTATATATTTTTTTTTTTTTTTTTTTTATTTATTTTGGAAAAAAAAAAAAAAAAAAAATAACGTTTTTTATGTAAATGCAGAAGTATGTTCTTTTATTTGTTACATAATATTATACAAATATTATTTTGATTTATACATGTATATATTTTCCTATTTTTTTTTTTTTTTTTTTTTTGTGAAAAAACATTTGAGTAATATTTAACTTTCTAAAAAATAAGTGAATATATACATATATATAATATTATATATGTATTATTATGATTTGTTAAACATAATTTTTTTTATTTTATTTTATTTTTTTGATTTATATGTAAAATATTTGATGAAATTTTTTTACTTGTAAAAATAAAGAAAGATCTATTTTTGTCTATATGATTATTTTGCTAATAATTATAAAAATTTTATAATACACATGTATATGTGAATATATTTGTATTGTTAAAGTGGACTATATTTTTGTAATCATACTCAACAAAGTGAACTTGAAAAAGTTGTGTTATTTAAATATATATATATATATATATATATTAATATCATAAATATTTTATTTATTTATATATATTAAAAAATGCACCTTAAACATGCCCAGACCACCCTTGAGCAATATCACAAAAAGGTTAGAGAATTTATTGAACATCTGTAAAGATATGTGCAGGAAGGGATATAATTGTTATTATGTAAAAGAAAAAGATTATGATCTAGATGAACAAAGAGATGTAAGATGTCATAAAAAGAATAAAATAAATTTAAAGAATAATGAAGACATAGAAAAAGAAGAAAAAGATAAAAAAGATGAAAAAGATGAAAAAGATGTAAAAGATAAAAAAGATGAAAAAGATGAAACACTTGATCAAATGGAAAAATTACTACTTGATTTAACACAAAAAAAATATAAAGCAGAAAAACATTATGTCTATACAATTGATGGGTATAGATTAAATTTATATAGAATTGTAAAAAATAATACAGAACAAATAATAAATGATGAAATGTTTCATAAGGAAAGAATAAATGAACAAGGATTAGAAGAAGATAAGAAAGAAGTTTTTTGTTTTAATCATGGGTTGTTTGAATCGTCTATTAATTATACATGTAAAGGATATAATTCTTTGACTTTCAAGATTTTCTCAAATAATCATGATGTGTGGATAAGTAATAACAGAGGGAATAATTTCACACAATATGTTGGTAAAGATATAGCTATAAAAAAATTAAGAGAAAAATACACAGAGGAAGATTTAAGAGACTTGGGTCTTAACATAAAAAATGATAAGATAGAAAAGGAGATGAAAAAAAAAAAAAAAAAAATTGATAATAATATTAATCAATGTGATAATAAAAATATACACCGTTATAATGTTTTGCATAAATTATTTTTTCAAAAAATTAACTTAACATATTATATGAAGAATATGTTGATGAGTAAGTATTTATGTAATTATGATATGAACAGTTGTAAAAATAATTCACATAATCATTATGATAAAGAAAATATAGACCAACACACAAAGAAAAAAAAAATAATAAATAATAATATTATTATTAATAATAATAATATTAATAGTAATAATAATAATAATAGTAATAATAATGATAATATCATTTTAAGGCCCTGGAGGACGAGTAACAATTTTTTTAACATATTTGTTCGTAATATAAACGAAAAGAAAAAAGGAAATATATATTTTAAGTCAACAAGGGAAAGGGATGATTCTAATATTAAGTGTAGTGATACTTTTCATTGTGATAAAATTAAAGGAAAAGAAAGTTTGGAATATTTTAGAGATAACAAAAAATTAAAGAACAAAGGTTCTAATTTAATAGACAATTGTGATAATAAGATAAATAAATATTATTCCAACAATGATAAATATGATACATATGATAAATATGATAGATATGATAAATATGATAGATATGATAAATATGATAAATATGATAGATATGATAAATATGATAAATATGATAAATATGATGACAATTTGTGTGATCATAAAAATGAATACACTTTTGAAGATATGAGTACAAAAGATTTACCTTCCATAATAAAATACATAAAAAATAAAACAAAAAAAGATAAAATAATATATGTTGGATTTTCACAAGGTAGTATCCAGTTAATTATAAGTTCATGCTTAAATGAATATGTAAGAAAAAGTATAAAAAGATGTTATTTAATGTCATTACCTATTATATTGAGGAATAAATATAATTTAGAAATGCCAATGAAATTTTTATTATATATTTCAAAATATTACAATTTTGTTTTTAAAGGGAAATCATTTTTTCAACATATGATACCATATAATATTAGTACATTTATTATTAGTAATTTGGCACATATAATAGCACATCATGTTTTTAAATATTATAATGAAAATATAAAACAAGATGAGAAAAAATTATTCTTTTTTCATACACCTAATGGATCAACATCAAAAGCAAATTTAACGAGATGGGCAAAAGCATTTAATACATCTCCTGTTACAGATGTTCTTGAGAAATATCCACACGAATTTTCATTTCCAATAACATTAATATATGGAAATAAAGATACTATTATACATGTAGATAAATCAATAAAATATATGAACAAACGTTTCGACAAAAATTGTTTGAAAATAATTACCGTGTCTAATTGGGCGCATTTAGATCCATTATGGTCTGACAATGATGGGGTTGTAATATCTTCCATTTTAAAAGATATAAAGCAAGGCTGATTAATAAATTCATATATCAACAACATGGTATATATATAAAGACAAAAATATATATATATGTATATATATATAGAAAAATATATATATATATGTACATATATAGAACAAAAAATATATATGTATATATATATATATACCTTGTGTGTTTTTTTTTTTTTTGAGGGGCAAATATTTCCTTACAGGAATTTCCGCACCAGTAAAATAACATATACATATTAAATTTTATGTCTAAAATATATTAATATATTATAAGTTTTAATTTTAAATAGATAAATGGAAATGTTGCTGTGCATACAAAAATAAATTAAAAAAAAATAAATATATAAACAAACACATATATATAATAAAATATATATATATATATGATATACCCATGGGGTGCCGATATTTTTTTTTTTTTTTTTTTTAGTAAGGGTGTATTATAAATAATTTTTTTGAAGCTTCACTTTAATTGTAAAAAGTTTGGATAATTATTAATATAAAATGTATGTATTTGAAACTTTGAATTTAATGTAACTAATATTGTTGATTTATGATAATGATTTATATTAATATTTTTTAAAATATTGAATGGAGCAAAATCTACTAATAATATTGGACTTTGTGTAGTGGAATAGAATAATTTTTTTCTTTTTAAATAATGTTCGTTAAATTCATATATATAATTTTTTTGTATTAGCTGATGATTTTTTTTTTTTGATCTTTTTGTTATACCTATAGCTAAATATTTATTTGTAAATTTATCAAATTTTATATATTCTATAATACCTTTAAATTTTTCTTGATATATTAAATGGAACTGTTCAAGTGCATAAATAAAAATAGTATCAAAAGAAAAAAATAATATAAATACACTATAATTAGATTGTATAACTTCTATTCCTTTATATAAATTAAATAACTGTTCATTTAATGATGTATATAAAGGATGTCTAATAACAGCTAATATTTTTAAAGTTACTGTATCCCATATAGTAAAAAATTTATCATGACATAAACAAAATATTTTTCCATCTATGCTAATATCAGCATTTAAAATAATATGATTATTATAATTAATATTTTTTATAATAGTAATTATATTACTACAAAAATCTGTTTCATTATTTTCTTCAACATGCTTTTTATTATTACTATTATTATTATTATGTTCATTTATTTCAGACATGTCGGGGTCATATTCATTATTATTTTTTTTATATATATTATGAATATCTGTACCTTTCATTTCCTTTATTATATTATCCATAATTTTTATATTTTCGCTAGTCATCTCTAAACAATCTACAACATAATCATCATAGATACATTTATCAAATATTTTTTCACTTTTATTAAAACACCATATACTTATATTTCCATTGGTTTCAAATAGCATGAACATGTTTAAAAATGGATGACTTATTATCATTAGATACTTTTCATTCTCACTATATATATTATTATTACAATATATATTATTATTATTATAAATATTATCATTATTATAAATATTATCATTATTATAAATATTATCATTACCATATATATTATCATTACCATATGTATTTATATCATTTAATATTTTATTATTAATAGTATTAAACATATTATCTGTTTCTTGTCCATCATAAGCTATAATATTACAAGGAATAGTATATTCATATATATTTATATATTCCATATATTTGTCAAGTAACCAAAATTTTATAGTATATATTCTATGTATTAAATTTGGTGATGAAGAATCTAATAATGAGGGCATAATATAATTTCTTTTTTCTATTGTCATTAATAAATTTCTATTATGATTAAAACAAAAAAAAATTATTTCCATATCATTTACTTTTTCAATATTTGTTCTACTTTTATATGTCATATTTAAAGGACATAAATATTTTTCATGTTTATCTTTTTCTATATTATATAATTGTAAATGAGAAAAAGATGTTAGAAAACAATATATTAATCCTTTATTAGAATCACAATAAAAACACATTTGATATTTTTTATATAAATTATTTTCTACATTACTATTATTAAAAAGTTTCTTTTCTAATTCTTTTTCTATATAATGGAAACTAAGAAGATCTTCCTCTCTTGTTACTTTTCTCGCATTTTTTATACTCACCATCTTTTTATTACTACCAATATTTTTATTACTACCAATATTTTTATCATTGTCATTATTTTTTTTATTATTATTATCATTACTTTTATTATCTTGGTTATGCTTGGGGTCGTCGCTCCTTTTTTTATTCATATCATCTTTTTTATTTTCTTTATTCAATGATATCATATCTTCTACATCGGAAGGGGAACCAGATTCATTACTAGATTCATCACTAGAATCTTCTGTTGAATAATTTTCACAATTTCTAATGTTATTCATATTGTCATCATATGTAGTATTATTAAAAATGTTGTTATTTTTGTGTTCTTTTTTATAAAATGGATGTCTGTTACTTTGATCACATATACTTCGTGTGTAGTCATATTCATCATTTATTTGACTCATAAAAAGGTTCATACTATTTTTTATATTTAATTCTATATTAGTATAATGATAAAATAAATTTTTTAAGGTCAAAGGCATGTTAATACCATTATATTTATAGAAAAACAAACGATGATTATAATTAATAAACAAGATACAATTATTTAAAGAATTACAAATAATAAGATTTTTTTCTTTATTCAAATATACATAATAACATGGAACCCCTAAATGAGAAATAAATTCATATGATGCTTTGTCTATATCATAAAATAATATAACTGCTTCTTCTCCACATGAAATTATTTTCCTTCCTTCAATTTCAAGGTTATACACAGAATGTGAGTGCCATTTATATTTTATAAGATGAAATTTGTAAATATTAATAATTTTATTTTTATTGAAATCGAAATTAATATAAGGTATGTTGAGTAGAGGGGGAAGTTTCACTTCATGTGTCTCTTCAATATTGTTATTATTAACACTATCACTACCACTACCACTACCACTATTATTATTATTATTATTAACACTACCACTATTATTATTATTATTATTATTATTATTATTATTATTTTCATTATTGCCTGTCATATAGTCCACCTCATAGGCAGCTATATAAGGAAAGACCGGTTTTAAAGAATCCGCCCCGGAATACATATGAAACGGTTTCATAGTATTAAATATTTTTTCATATTGTTTATTTTTATTCTTGTCATTGTTATTATATTCTTCATTATTCGATAATATGTCTTCAAATAATATGACATGTATATATCCATTTATAAAACCTACTGCTAAGAAATTATCATCACTTATTTTTATAGATGAGATATAATTTCTAAAGGATATAATATTATAACTTCTTCTTTCTAAATCATATATAATAATTATATTATTATTTGATAATACTAATTTATTTAATTTTTTATTTATATCTATCATAGAAAAATAAATATATTTTATTTTTAAAATAGGTTTAATTTTTAATTTGGCTGTTACATGAAGATAAGCATCACTTTTATATATATTATTCTTATTATGAGTGTTTTTTTTTTTTTTATCATCATTTATTATATTATTCATATATAAATTTTTTAATGTATTAGTTTGTTGCTTTTCATTGTCTGATAATTCAGACACTTGTAATTCAGGAGGATAATATTTATGATCAAAATTACATTCAGAATCTGATTCATAAGAATATGTTATATGATTATTTAATGTATGAATATATTGTTGTTTTTCTATTTGTTTTTTATTTTTTAGATTATTATCATAATTTTCATATATAAAAGATTCATATTGAAATATAAATCTAAGAAGAAAAAAGTTCGTATACATTTTGTCTTGATTTATTTCCCAGGTAGCAAAACATAATTCTCCATTACTTCCAAAATTATTAATATAAAATAAATTCTTAATAAAAAATTTCTTGACAAAATCATATTTATTTTTACTAATACGATATATATAAATATAATTATTTATACCTTTTATAATTAAATATTCTTCTTTATATTTCTTATCATAAAAATAAAATATTCTATCTATATCAAAAGATAATACAATTCTTTTTTTCTTTTTCTTTTTTAAATCGATTAATAATATACAACTATTACAACTTAAATATACAACATTTTCTTTAGATAATATTCCTTTATTCTTTATTAAATTACCACCATAACTTAATTCTATTAAATTTATATCTTTTTTAAAATTCTTATTCTTTAATATTAATTCTTTGTGTAACCTATTTGAATATTCATTCTCTAAAATCTCATCATCTAACTTATCTAATGAATTAATTCTTTCCTTTTCCTTTTTTTTTGTATCTTTTGATATATTTAAAGGATTAAATTCGTTGCTTATATATATTTTGTTTCCCTCCATAATAAAAATAAAATAAAATAAAATAAAACAATATATATAATTATAATATTATAATACCAAATCATATAAAAATATTATATACTATTTAATAAATAAAGAGATACTTTTTAAAAATTTTCAATTTTTTATTTTCTAATTTATAAAATTATAAACAACATTGTTCATATTCCACATTCTTTATATATATATATATTATAAAGAGGAAGAAAACATATATATAAAAAAAAAAATTAATAAAATAATATATTGTAGAAAATTAAAACGTATAAATGTATTTTATTTTATATTATAAATATTATATTTATTTTATAATTATATATATATATATATATATATATATATGCACTATATAAATAAAATATTATAATTTGCTGTTACATATAAAAATCATGTAAATTGAACAACAAAATATAATATATAATTATATTATCATTTTTTTTATTATTTTTTTAAATATTCTACAACGTAATATAAAAATATATATATTAATATATAAGCTTTTCTTTTTGTAGTAAAAAAAAAAAAAAAAAAAAAAAAAAGCCTTTGTTTGTATTTTTAAATATAATAAAACATATTATATACACTTTTGATGTATATATAAAAATATATATATATGTAAACAAATTTTATATAAGGTATGTTGAATGGCAATAATAAAACATATATATTATATATATATTAATAATTACAATATGTAACTATATATCATTCGGAATTATTTTATAAGTGCTACATATTATATATATATATATATTTTAAAGGCAAAGATAATATTTTATAAATTATTTAATAAGAGATTATATTACAACATATAATATATATATATATATATATATATATTTATATTTATTTATTTCGTATGAGATATTTTAAGTTGTAAATAAAATATCTATTTTATTAACTTTTAAATATTTTCAAAAATATTATTCTATATATATATTATATATATATATATTTATTTATTTATTTGTTAAATGTGAAATAATAAAAAAAATAATCCTTTTAAAAATGAAGACTTAGTGTAAAAAAAATAACAGAATAAAAATTAAAATATATATGCATAACAAAAAAATTAAATAAATAATAAATAAAAAAAATAAAAAAAAACTTATTACAAATATATATATATATATATATTATAACTTGTCAGAGCCATTATTTCATGTTTATAGCATAATATCTTAGGTGGTCTGTAACATAATTATATAGAGCATCATAATCTTTATATAAATTCTTTAATTCCTCTTTTGCTTCATCTTTTTTTCTTTGCAGTTTTTTAATTTCATTACATTTTTCTTCCTGTATAAAAAAAATATATATATATATATAATATATATATTAACATATATATAATATATATATATTTTATTTTGTTTGTTATTTTTGAATTACCTCATTCATTATAGAATCTGGAAGCTCATCAATTGATTCATCTATCATATTCAAAATTAAATTCATTCGTTCCACCCTATCTAATATTTCATTTTTTAATGGTTCTTCAAAATATGGTTTAATAAAATAATTATTTTCTTCTTCAGTTTTATTTATTGTCACATTTTTTTCATCTTCTATATTATCTGTTAATTCTCTTTTGTCTTTATTTTCTTCTTCTTTTAATAAATATGTATAATGAGAATAGTCACTTAAATTAGATTCTTCAAGAACTAATTCTTTCGGTTCACCTTTATATGATAAATTACTTACAACATCCTTACAAAAATGAAAAATAAAAATAAATATAAATATATACATAATATATATATATATATATATATATATATTCAATTACCATTATTGAATGCAAGGAATTATTCAATAAATTCTGGATCTTTTTTATAGGGTCATTGCTTGGTGGAGATGTAAAATTCATTATTTCGTCTACGCTTTTTTAAAAATAAAAAAGGTATGCATAAATAAAATATTATTCAATCCAAAAGAATGAAAAAAAAAAAAAAAAAAAAAAATTACCTCTTTAAAAAAAATAATATCATTTATTATTTAAAGAAAATATGGCATGTAAACAAGTTCAAGATTTAAAAAAAAAAAAAAAAAATATATATATATATATAATAATATATATATGTGTACATATCTATTACATTATTAACATAATTTGTGAAACGATTTATATAGATAAGTTAAAAAAAAATAATAAAATAATGTATATATATATATATATATTATAGTATGTATTAACATATATAATATAATATATTATTATATGGTATTATATATTTTTTCTATTATTTACCAAAAAAAAAAATATGAAGTTATATATAGCATTATATTTATAATTCAAGTAAGCTAAAAACATTTGAACACATATTAAATACTATACATATATATATATATTTAATATTATAAAAAGAAATATGTCGCGACAATTTCGCTTTTTTCTTTTTTAAATTGAAAATAAAAAAAAAAAATAATAACAAAAAAAACATAATAAAATAAAATAAATACATAAATTAATAAGCATATCGTACATACATAAATATAAATATAAATATATATATATATATATATATATATATATCTACATTATATATATTCATATATACATACATATACATATTTATATATATAGATATATATTAAAATTCAAAAAAAATAATAGATGATCAAAAATGGGCTATAAGTAAAAACTTATACATAAAAATATATATATTAATTTTTATATAACATTATCAAATGTATAATTTAAAAAATGACAAAATTATTATAAAAAAAAAGAAAATGAAAAAGAAAAACAGGTTCTTATTTAATAATCAACATGTCATCTACATAATATATATTATATATATATATATAGTTTATTCTTGTTCTTAACAATAAAATAAATATAAAAAAAAAAAAAAAAACGTGTTTAATTCACCTTTTGTCATTAACCCATTTTATATTGACATTATGCTTTGCATTGAGTTGGTTAAAATATTCATCGCCAATGATGCCTATAAATATAAAAAAAAAAAAAAAAAATTATAATGTTACTTGTGTCTCAAATAAATAATTATATTTATACGTAAAATAATATGTTATTAAAAAATTATTCCATCTGAAGGCAATAATTTTCTTTTTGTGAACAAAAAATAAAAAAAAACTTACATTATCATTTTTATTTTTATCGGGGTGAACTTTTAATGCTAACTTATGATAATTTTTTCTTGCCATTTTTTTCAATTCCGTTTTATCTGAGATATCCAGTTTGGTATACATGTTCATCTAAACAAAAAAATTAATATGCATATTTTTTTTTATACACTTTAAAATATATTCTGATATATACAACATGGTGATACAACATTAATATGTATAAATAAACACAAAAAAATTGAAAAATTATGAATATAAATATATAAATAAATATAAATAAATAAATATATATATATATTTTTACCTGAAGCACTTCCCACGGATTATTTGCATTCTTTATAATCCTGTCAACTAAAAATATTTTTTTAAAACACAAAAATATTATAATATATACATATATATGTATTGTATATTATATAATGTCTTTTTATATATGCCTAGGGAATACTTATACATAAATCCCTTTTTCTTTTTTTCGTTAAAATATTACTGTCGTTGGTGCACTCCGATTCGACCTTTTTGTTGTTCACTGGCAAAGCTAGAAAAAAAAAAAAAAAAAAAAAAAAAAATATAAATATATACATATATATATAATTATATATGGCTAGCCAGCTAGCTATTTGTTCATACATTTTTTTTTCTTGTTCATATAAAAATATACACACATATATATATATATATATATATATATATATATATATATATATATATATATATTTTGGTATTTATGAATTTATCTTTATTTTTACTTCCGTATGAATTAAATAGACAAAATACTTTTGCCTGTAGGAATAATCTTTTTTGCTTTTCCATACTATCCAATTCTTTTAAACGAAAAAATTCGGTAGCATAGTTTTTGTTGTAACTACTTTTACATTGAAAAAGGCAGAAATCATGAGGACACCATAAATTGTGTATAATATGAAATAATGAAATATTGAATAGATGTTTTTTTTCACATTTATATGTAAATATAAGTTGTTGAATATCAGAATATATAAAGAAAATATTGATTAAATTTCCTTTATATTTATTTCCATGAATTATTAAAAATTTTAAAAATTTTAAACAATTTTTACAATAGTTACATATATCATATTTTTTTAAACATATATTCTCTATATTTTTATCTACATAAAATGAACATTTATAATATTTATTATAAAAGTTTTTAACATTTTCTTCTTCTTTTTTTTCTATATTTGTTAAATCATCATATTTTAATTTTATATAATACAAGTCTTCTATCTTAAATTTTTTATTAAATAATATATTTCTAAACATATTATTTTTTAAAGGATTAGTATGATTTGGACTATTTTTTTTTCTATTCTTATTACTTGATGAATGATCATTTTTATAGAAACCATAATTTTTTGTTTCTTCATTTTCTTTATCTAAATCTATTACATTATTATGAGTGTTGTTATAATAATAATTTTTTTTTTTTATTTTTTGTGGAGTTTGATTTAAATGTTCACCTTGATTTATATCTTCTAAATTAATACAAGGATTAGTAATATTTGTTGTCTTGGCATTTTCTATAATTATATGCTTTTTATTTTTATCAGTTCTTATATTATTTTCCATCATTTGTTCATAATTTCTTTTATTATATAAGAAATTAATACAATTGTTTTTATTATAGTTAAAATTAATATCTTTATTTGAATGTAGAGTATCTTCTTCTATTGTATGTACGAAATGTGTATTATTATTAATATTATCATTTGTATTTATTTTAAATTCATTAATTATTTCATTTTTATTTTTTTCATTACATGATATATTCATAAAGGATATATTATTTATATGTATATAATTTTTTTTTTCACTTCCTTCATTCTCTGCATTATTTTGTTCAATTTGTTTTTCATTATCTTTAATATTTTTTACTTTATCATTATTATAACACTTAATAAACTCTTTATTAGATACCAAAATATTTGAAGGATTATTACCTTCTCTTAAACTATCCTCAGAATTTTTTTTTACATTTTCATGTTCTACAAAATCTTTATTTGAATTATCACTTAATGTTAAGTCTATGATAATATTATTGTTTTTATTTTTTAAATTATCATTATAGTTATGGTTAACATTTATATTTGTATTAGCACTTTTATGTTTTAAAAAATTATCACAATATTGATCATAATTATCAACCTCCTCTTCACAACTTTCTAATGAAATATCAGAATTTATTTCATCGTTTATTATAATTACATTGTTTGAATCATTATTATTTTTGTTGTTACCAAAATCCATTTTTTTCTTTTTTTTTTTTGTTTCATATCATAATTTTTGCATTCATTATATTGAAATGGGAAGCCTTAAATATATTTAACAAAAAAAAATAATAAAATAAAAAATAAAAAAATAAATAATATAAATATATATATATATATATATATAACAAATTAGTTATACCATTACAATATTTCAAAAAACTTATACTTTTTATATTTTTTCTTTATCTATGTATTTTAATTTTTGATATCCTATTTTTCATGCCTTTGTAAAAAAATTACATAATTTCATGAAAATATTCATTTATAACCTTTTTATTATTATTTTAAAATGTGCTTGTTTCAAATTACACAAAAAAAAAAAAAAAATTATGAAAAATAAAATTTTATATATTTTAATTATAATATTTTATCCTTTTTTTATTTTCCATTAATCATTATTTATGTGTTTTTATTCTTTTAATATATGTATCATCTTTAAAATATTATAACATCACATTTTGTGGTATAATAAAAAAAAAAAAAAAAAAAAAAAAAATTATAACATATATATAATGACAAATACGGCAAATATATTATTTTCCCAAATAATATATATATAACAATAACATGAAAAAAATATATATATTTATTTAAAATTTATAAATAACACATTTTAATATAAAATATATATTTGTGTTCATTAAATATATATTACCTATAAATAAGTGTATACTTTTCTCATATATTTTATACAAAAAAAAAAAAAGAAATATATATAAAATTATGATTAACCCTATTGTCTCACAAATGTGTTTTTTTTTTTTTTTTTTTGAAAAAGACCGTAACAAAAAAAGAAAATATATATATTTTTTCCTTTATTTTTTGTGAAATAAAACGTTAAAAAGAAAAAAATTCAAACGGGCTACACATATATATATATATATATATATATATATAATATTTTAACACAATAAAATGAAAATTATTCTTTTTCTTTTTTTTATTTTTCCATTATATTATATAACTTTTGGAGGGGCTTTGTAAAAAGCATACACGTCTTCCGACATAAAATCGTATACAATTAAATGATAATAATAAAATATGTGTTATAATATATGATACATATATAAAAAATATAGTGCAATTTTTATTTTTTTTTTTTTTTTTTTTTTTTTGGTTTCTCTTAATATTATATTATTTTACGAATTCACATATATATAATATATACATATATTTTTTATATTATAATAAAGTCGTGAAATATTTATATAATCTTATTATAGTATTTATATAAATTAAAAAAAAAATTATATACAATACAAATTAAATATTGAAATAATATAAAAAAATATATTTTATATAAAATACATCACATCATATATAAATATATTTTTTTTAATATCATTTATTTGTACTATTATATGATATATATTTTTATATATAGTTCATCCCCTTAATGCACTTTTTTTATATATATTAAAAATATTAACAAAATTTGCATATATATTAAAATATATATATATATATATAATATACATTTAATATATATTCAATACCTACCTGTATAAAAATAATATTGTTATTTTAAAGGGCCATTAAAAAAAAATATAATATGAAAGTTACTTTCTAATTATAATATAATATTATATATAAATAGAATCTTTTATTATATATATAACATATATATATATATATATATATATATATATTAGCTTAATAACCTTTTAATATAGTCCCCTATTAATATATATACTTACGTTTTATTTATTTAGATATATCGAATAAAAAAAAAATTTATATATATATATATATTTATAAAATACAACACGCATATTTTAAAGGTATATAAGAACAAGAATAATATAATGATATATTTATATAATATATATATAAATTATTTATTATAAGAGCTTTATTACTATATCATTATTTATTTTAAAAGAATTATGAAATATACATATAAAATTATTATATATTAATTAAATCCCTAATTATAATAATAATTATATAAAAAATATATATATATATATATATATAATAATATATACATAATAATATATATTATATATATATATATATATAATTAAAAACATTTCAAAGATACGTAATATATAAGAAAAATAAAGTTTTATTTTAAAATTACGAAAAGAAAAAAAACATATATGTTTTAAAAATATTTTTGTAAAAAAATTAAAAAATAAGAATCAATAAAATAATATAAGAAATATATTTTTTTCCAAAATATATAATTTTCTCAAAATATAATATATAATTTTTTTTTTTATGATTATTTAAGGAAAATTTAATTTACTTGATTTAAATTTAAAATATAAATTATTTTTAATTAATATATATATTATATATATTTTTTATTTTATTTTATTTTTTAAAAGTGTTATTAAAAATGTCACTTCAAGTAATAGATAATAATGATTTTCAACATATATTAAGAATTTTAAATACAAATGTAGATGGAAAAGAAAAAGTAATTATTGCCTTAACAGCTATTAAAGGTATTGGAAAGAGAATGGCAACTGTTATATGTAAACAAGCAAATGTTGACCCTACTAAAAGAGCCGGAGAATTAACTACTGAAGAAATAGATAATGTAATAATAACAAAATGATACCACATATATATATATATATATATATATATATGTATATATGTATATATGTACATATTTATATTTATTTATTATATCTCATTTTGAGGAATATAAATACATACTTTTATTTATCCCTTTTTGAATTTCATATATAATATACATTTTACCAAATTATGTATTTAAAAATATATGCATTTGTACATATATTTTTTTTTCTTTTCCTTTTATAGATCGTACATATTATGAGTACTCCTACCCAATTTAAAATACCTGATTGGTTTTTAAACAGGAGAAAGGATTTGAAAGAAGGAAAAAATATTCATGTTATTGCTAACCAACTTGATTCATACTTACGTGAAGATTTAGAAAGAATGAAGAAAATTAGATTACACAGAGGTTTACGTCACCACTGGGGATTAAGAGTTCGTGGACAACACACCAAAACTACTGGTAGAAGAGGAAGAACTGTTGGTGTTGCTAAAAAGAAAGGAGCATAAATCAACTAGCCATTTTTCTTTTTTTTTTTTTTTTTTTTTTTTTTTTTTTAAAAATCATTTTTACCTGAACTGTTCATAAATAAAAATTGATAAATAATTATGAACAATCATTTAAAAATAAAAATAAAAATAAAAAAAAAAATACATACATGTACACACACATATATATATATATATATATATATATAAATATATATATGTATGTATAATATTTTAAATGTTATTTTGTTGTTGTATATTTTTTTCATATGAATTAAAATAAATTGAAAAAAAGAAGAAAAAATAAAAACTTATGGTTAGAAAAACTTATATAAATTAATTATTTTTTTTTTTTTTTCTTAAATATAATATGATAACTATAATGATCATTTGAAAATGTTGGATTTGAGTAAAGAAATATGCAAATAATAATTAGTAATATATATATATATATATATATATATATATATTTTTTTTTTCTTTTTTGTGTATATGGTATTCTTATTTATAAAAAGGAAATTACATGTTATTCTTTAATACTATTTTTGTATGCTTTTTATAATGCAATATGAATATGTATTAGGTTGTATATATTTTATTTTAAATTGTTAGAATAAAAAAAAAAATAACAAATAAAATTATATAATAATATATAAAAATAATAATGATCTTATATATACATAATTATATATATATATATATATATTAATATTTGTACATGTTTATTCTTGAAGAGAATTCATTTATATATTAGTAAAGAAAAAAAAAGGTTTTCTTGGTGCTCTTTCATTTCTTTTTTTTTTTTTTTTTTTTTTTACGCATAATTAACACCATATTATAACTTTTCAAATATTTCCATTAATTTTTGTAATAAATCAATTTTATTATTTTACATATAAAATAAATATATGTAAACATAAATTTATATTGAATAATACACATTGTAATACTATAGTTTTTTTAGGGTTAAATATTTTTTTTTTTTTTATATATTAAATATATAAGAATACTACAACGTTTGTAAATAATTTTATATATTCATGAAAAAATTTGTTCTGTTTAATTTTTTTTTTTTTTTTTTTTTTTATCCTAACGTATCTGTAAAAAAGGAGATGTGAATTTTTAAAATTCAAGTATTGTTCATTTTTTTTGAAAAAAATAAAAATAAATAAAAACATATAAAAGTATTCACAGCCATACATATGAAATATAAGAATATATATAGAATATGTATGAATATATATATATATATATTTACATATTATTTTTTTAAATTTCTTTTTGTTGCAAAAGAAAAAAAGTTTGCCATATATATAAAGATATATATAAAGATATATATATATATATATATGTATTTATGTATTTATGTATTTATAATATGATTAAAAGAGAGAATGAAAAAAAAAATCGAAGAGGAGAATAAAAGTTCGTACATATTAAAACACAATAACAATGAGTTCAAAATAGACATTTCTTATTTTACTCAATTACACGAACAAAAAATAAATATATATAAGCTAGAAAGTAATTATGTTAATTTATATTCGAGTACTTATGTGAAGAAAATAAAATTAGGTTATAAATATAATGTATTAAAGACATATTTGATAGAGTTTACACATCCTTTTATTCATGTAAGAACAATAGAAATTAATAAAAGATCTTTTTTAAAATATGGAAATTTTCATAACGAAAAGGAAATAAATAATATCGAAACAAATAATTCTATTAAAACACTACAGATTGGTAGTAATAATATAAATGATGAGAATAAAAATATTGATAAAATACCTTATGTGATGAATAATTATAGAAATAATTATATTGGTTGTTTATTAAATTTTAATACATTAGAAGAATTTTTAAAATGTAATAAAGATGATCATATAAATTATACATTAAAAAATTTAAAGAGTTATATAAATAATGAAAAAAATGATATAGATTATAAAGATATGAATTTATATATGGATAACAATATTTATGATGATAATTTTTGGGCTTATAAAGAAAATTGTTTAAGTGTTTTAGAAAAGATAAATAAATATTTAATACTTAGTTTTTTGGATTTAAAAAAATATATATGTTATTATAGTATAGCAAATCCTATTATAAAACCAAAAGATAATTATTATAAATTGACAAAAAATAGTACAAGGTATTTTTTCTATATAGATTCAAAATATATTTATATAAATACTGAAAATAGACAAATCAATATTATAGATTTATTTTATCTATCTTATAAAATAGATGATTATTTTAATAATTATAAAATGTTTCTTAATATGAATATATTCTTATTACTCAAATTTGATAATACTCCTCTTCATAAAATGAATAATAAAGAATATTACGATGAATATATAAATAAATTTTATTCTAATATAAATTGTCAAGAACATGAAAAATCAAAAAAAGAATTTTATCAAATAAATAGTTTTTATAAATTATTTGAATATTTAAAAATTCATGATACATCACAAAATGATTATCACCACAAAGAATATAATTCTTTTAATAATCATAATAATAATAATAACTATTCAATGCTACATAAAAATTATGATATGGTCATATTACCTATTAATGCACTATCGGAATTAAAAGATGATATAAAAAATTCAAAAGATAAAATTTTAAGATATATTAAAAAAGATTTTTTTGATTTATATATATGTTTTATTGATATAAATTATATATTCAATTCTTTGTCTTGGGATTTTAGAAATTTATTATATTGTTTAACTCTAAAATATGAATTGTATAATTTTCAAATAGATATATTGGCTTTTAGAGATATCTCTTTATTGAGAGAACAGTTTGTTGGCACCTTCAAATCTGAAGAGGGATTTATTTGGCGCTATCCAAATGTAGTAACAAAAAAGGAAAATACAAAAAAAAAAAAAAAAAATCACAATGGTGATAATAATGATAATATTAATGAGAATAATAATAATGATAATATTAATGAGGATAATAATAATGATAATATTAATGAGGATAATAATAATAATAATATTAATGAGGATAATAATAATAATAATATTAATGAGGATAATTATATGGATAAATCTAAAGACATAAATAGTGATATACATAAAAACATTAGTAGTGATATACATAAAGATATTAATAGTGATATACATAAAGATATTAATAGTGATAAGAATAATTCGTTTCAATATAATCATATTAATAATTGCCTGTCTCATCATGATGTATCTTTTTCTCCTGTTTCAAAAATATGCAAAGTTAATTATAATATTATTAACCATTATAACAATGACTGGAGAGATGATCTTACAAATGTATGTTCAGATGATAATATAGAACAGTCATCTAGTCAAGATGAAAATAATATGAACGTTAATAATACTTACATAAAGGATAAAAAATACGTTAAATACAAAAATAATAAGATATGTCCTAATCATCTAATTAAATACGTTTTAAATTCTTCATTATTTCAGGTAAATGTTCCAGATAAAATTCACTTTATTTATGACAAGGAAGCCAATTATATGAACACATATTTAGATGATAAAAAAGAGGATTCATTGAATAAACTTGATATAGACATCTTACAAAAAAATGATGACACATGTGATAAAAATAATTTTATAAATTCATGTAAAAGTTTAGGGTTTAGTTTAAATATAAGAAAAGAAGATAATAATTATACAACAGAATCGATGTATAAAAATGAAGAAAATAAAAATATAATAAAGAATTATAATAAATTATATTATGATAATAAAGTGTATAATATACTATGTGGATGGAAATATTTTGAAGAGAAGAAAAAACAGAAAAAAAGTATTATATGTATTATAAATTTAAATGATTTTATAAATAAAGATACCATTCAAAGGATTTCGTTAGAATTAAATATAAAACTAATAAAATGGAAGATATTAAAAGATTTAAAATTTGAAAATATAAAAAAATTAAAAATATTAATCATAGGATTAGGCACCTTAGGTTGTATGGTAGCTCGTAATTGTGTATCATGGGGAATACAAAATTATACCTTTGTTGACAATTCACGTGTGTCCTTTTCTAATATTAGTAGACAATATTTATATACCTTAGAAGATGCAGAGAAATATGATAAGATAGGTGAATATAAATGTGTAGCAGCGAAAAAAAACTTATTAAAGATTTGTCCAGATTTAAATATAAGAACAAAGGTAATGGATATACCTATGCCTGGTCATTTAAATTATTTGAATGAAAATCTTGAGGATACAATAAATGAATTGGATGATTTAATTCATAATCATGATGTCGTATTTTTATTAACTGATTCGAAGGAGTCACGATATTTTCCGTGTTTAATGATAGCCGAGAAGCAATATAATTCTTTGAAAGAATTACAGAAGGGGGTAGATAATGGTGATGATAATAATAATAATAATATTAATAGTAATAATAATATTAATTGTAATAATAATATTAATTGTAATAATAATATTAATTGTAATAATAATATTAATTGTAATAATAATATTAATAGTAATATTTTATTATGTGAAGAAGAAAATATCATTACACATGAATATATAAAAAATTCAAAATGTATAAAAAATATGGATAATCCATTTAATGATATTTTTTCCTTATATGAACAAAATAGTAATATATATAAATCATTTAATAATATAAATATGTATGATACATATCAAGAAATTTTTTATAATAATATTCTTAAAAGTGTAAAAACGTTATGTAAGATGCCTCCTCTAGGAATTACAGTAGCAATAAGTTTTGATTCTTTTGTTGTTTTAAGACATTCTTATTTATATTTTAAAGGTGCATGTTATTTTTGTAATGATATGCATTCTCCTTCAGATTCTTTATCTTATAGAACCCTTGATGAAAAATGTACAGTCACTCGATCTGGTGTAAGTAATATAAGTAGTAGTATAGCTACAGAATTATTATTAGCCTTAACACAACATCCTTTATATTTTTTTGCTCCACATATAGACAAAGATCAATATATATATAATTATGATAATGACATTAATCAACAAAAAAAATCAGACATTTCTAATGTATTCACTTCTTGTTTAGGTGCTACACCACATATAATTAATTTTAATTTAGCCAATTTTAATATGAAAAAATTATTCTGTGAACCATTCGAAAAATGCATGTGTTGTTCAGAAAAGGTGATACTAAAATATCAGGAGGATAAAATGGAATTCATTCGAAATGTACTTTTTAAAGAAAGAAAAATAAAAATAAAAAATAAAATAAAAAATAAAATAAAAAATAAAAAAAAAAATAAAAAAAAAAATATTATATTATATTATATACATATATATATATATTATATTATATTTTATGTGTTTTATTTTTTTTATTTCAGGTTATTAGGGATAGTTCCATTTTAGAAAGAATCACAGATATAAATCAACTCAAAGTTGAAGAGAATGATGTTATAATATTAGAATGATTTTTTTTTTTTTTTTTTTGTTTTTTTTTTTAAATATTAATTTTATGTTTATATGGTGTAAATATAACATTTTAATTCTTTTATCATCATTTGTTTTAAAACAAATTATTTTTTTTTTTTTTTTGTGTGTGATTAATATATATTTAATTTTTTTTTTTTTTTTTTTTTTTTTTTTTTTTTTTTTTTTTTAATGTTTTTTTAAGGATATTTTTTTTTAAAAAATAATTTAAAAATATATTTTTTTATATTTATATAATATTGTTTAAATATTTTTTTTTTTTTTTTTTTTTTTTTTTTTTTTTAAATATAAAAATA